>NC_056729.1:112482270-112694770 GCF_019279795.1 Protopterus annectens | reverse complement strand
GGAATGCATGGATCGTGCAATCCCAAATAAAACCAAGACCCAATCCTCCAAAGGCAGACGTCCTGTCTAGTGGACCCCAGCCATAAACAAACTATACAATAGAAGGAGGAAGCTACTACATGATAGAGAAAAATCCCAAAAAGGGAAGGTATCTCTGATCAGTATTAGCAAAAAACTATATGCACTCATAAAATCATCTAAGGCCAGCTTCGAGAGAAAAATTGCACAGGACACTAAGGATAATCACAAGGCTTTCTTTAGTTATGTTAGGAACCTGGGTGGGAATTCCCAGATATGCTCAGAATTAGTCCAAAATGACAAAAAATACACCGAACCCACAGACATTGCCAACATCCTAGCTGACAGGTTCAGCGCAAACTCCCCCCCCACCAAAAGGGCAAATATCTATCCCAGCAGAGTGCTGCCCCCATGACATGCTCAGGTATGAGCCGCCCTCTCCAAAGCAAAAAACACAGCATCAATGGGACCAGATGGTGTCTCGGGCTGCGTCCTACATGAACTCCAAGAAGAGCTAAACCCAAACATAAAACTACTGTTCAATCTCAGCCTTACCACAGGATATGTACCCAAAGAGTGGTCCCTCTCCACAAAGGTGGTGCCTCAACGGATCCTGGAAACTATCGCCCCGTAAGCCTGACTAGCTTGGTCTGCAAAGCTATGGAAAGGATCATCATGGACCTCATAAAAAAAGATATTGGGGACCTACAGACACTGGATCCTACCCAGTTTGGCTTTGTTAAGTGCAGATCCTGCCTCTTAAACCTGGTCGATTTCTTTGAAACAGTCACAAAGGCCATTGACGAGGGGAAGGTGGTCCACACAGCCTACCTGGACCTCGCAAAAGCCTTTGATACAATACCCCACTCGGGCATTATAGATAAGCTCACCAGCTTAAATATAAACCCCTATGTCATTAGATGGATTGCAAACTGGCTCATGGACAGAACCCACATGGTTAGAATTGCTGGAGCCATGTCAGACTCCAAACCAGTTACAAGTGGCGTCCCACAAGGCTCAGTCCTGGGACCGCTCCTGTTCGGTATATATTTCTCGGAGGTACAGGCCAACACGGAAGGACTGTGGCTGACCAAGTTCGCAGATGACTGCAAAATGGGCACTATAATCGACTCTCCAGCCAACACAAGCATCCTCCAAAAGGGCCTCATAGAAACAGACAACTGGTGCCAGAGCCATGGCCTCAAGCTAAACGCCAAAAAGTGTATAGTCATCCCCTTTGGCAAAAACAAAGCGCCCACAAATTACTACATAGGTGGTAATCCATTAAGTACGGAAGAAGTAATTAGGGACCTGGGGACCCAAGTTGATAGCAATCTCTCATTTGACAACCACGTGGCCAAAGTGGTTAGAAAAACATTTTATATAGCCCACCTAATCATGAAGGGATGCACATCTAGATCAAGGGAGGTCATCGTGCCTCGTTACTCATCCCTCATCAGGCCCATAATTGAGTACAATGCCCCTTTTGGGATGTACCTTTTCAGACACCTGCAGCAACTGGAAAGACCCCAAAAGTACCTCACCAAGAGGATCAAAAAGCTCAAACAGATGCCATATGCTGCCTGGTTAAAGAATCTCCAGCTCTACTCAGTGGCATACCACCTGCTCAGAGGTGATCTGTGCCTGACGTATAAAGCCATGTCCAACCCGGAATTAATGGACATGCTGCACCTCAGAAAATCCAAATCCCATCGAGCTACACGCTCGAGAGACTTGTACCTCAGCACTGAAATAAATAGGACATGCTGCAGGGACAGATTCATAACCCAGAGGCTCCCTTCACTCTGGAATAAAATCCCAGTCCAGGTTAGGCAGAGTCCCTCATTGACTCTCTTCAAGAGGAATCTTGATGAGTGGATGGGGGATCGTAGGTTTACCCCGGGTATCACTTCTGTGTTACTGTTAGACAGAGGCACAGTATACTAACCTCGAAAAAGGGCATAGCAAAATTAATTTAAAATGGGTGGCGAAAGCCAAACACACTCTGGCTAGGCTTATAAATGCCCTAGGGCAGATAGCCTAGTATGAACCTATGAACCTATGAAAATGTTTAGTTATTAGTTGGAGATATGCAAACTCATTCCTAGTCCAAATTAAAATTGCTAATTACAGATAAACTATTAAAGTGGGAGGGGAGGGGGGTAGTCAAAGACATTTCCTTAGCCTGAACTGATGCAGTTGTTTTTACTAACAATTAACTGAGAGGAACAGGCAAACCTTGCTAACAAGTAATTTAACTGGGGCTGTAAGCTGAGTTACCAATTAATGAAGCAGAGTTAACTGTATCTGCTACTTTACAAGTTGACAAGTAAAGTATAATGTTGTAGTTAGGGTGTTCAGTAGTAGATGTGCAATGCCTTGTTGTTTATTGTAGAAGAAAAACCCAAACTGTAGCTTGAACTTTCTGGCAATGAGGAAAACAAACAAGTGTATGCCATAGAAATAAAGAGGAGACAGAGTGTGGATAAAGGGAATAAGTACTGTAATCTCATGTCACTAGCTGTTAAGATATGTAGGACATTTGTAGATGTATAAACAAAATGGGCTCTTCCACTACAAGGTGTCCCTTTTTGCCCACACAACTGCTTTGGTAAACATTGATGCAGCCACTTGATGAAATGGGCTTTATTCCACCCTTTGTACTGAGACTTCTTATGTAGTGCCAGGAAATGATATGATGTTCTTTAGCTTGCAGGCAGGAGTTTTAATAAGTTATATGTGTTAGATAGACCGGAGTGGCTTATCCAAATGAATGGTGATAAGACACAGTAACAGGACCACATTTTTTTATGACTCAGACTCCATGTTAGGGGAGCCATAACCATTCCAAAATTATAAAGATGTAATCCCTTTGAGTATGTTCTTCATGACACAGCAGATATGCTTCTTTCTGTGGCATCAGTGGTTGATTCACATGTTTCTGAGATCTGACCTCAGGCATGTGCTCAAGTCTAGCAAGGTGCAACTGCTATGTATGTCAAACAATGCTTACAGGCATTGTTTAGTTCCCCTATATACTGGTCTGTATTTCAAGATTTAATGGAAGTATTTACATATACCTTTTATTATTTTGTTCACAATATAGGCTTTAAAGGCAATAATGCCTTACTCTTCAGTTCTTGATGTGTGACATGTTGCAAAGATGACACAATGTGTGAGTGGACTTGTGTTATAATACTTTCTTGTGGTTTGGCGATGGCTAGGTGATGCTAATGCATCATTGCTGTACTTCCTTATGCCCATTACTATGTATTAGATGCACGCTGCTTAGCACAAAGCACATTCAGTGATCATTGTTATGAGATATTTCTTATCATGTGTTTTTCTTTGTCAAAAATAGCAGAATTAGCCTCTGGATGGTTGGCTTTGCCAATTTTTGCATAATAGAGTTAATGACCTACGTTCAGAGGATAGCAACATTTAAAACAGGCCTGTGTACAGTTGTACATGAAATGTAGATTTTCTTAACAGTTCAGTTAATACTACATGTTAATGTTTCATGTTTGTAATTTATGTTAGTGTACTGTCATAAAGGTGTTACTAATGTATCCATCAAGGCTCACTTCAGAGCAAAATGGGATGTAAAACGTGCTGCTATATTGCATTCAGAGGTGTAGTTGATATGCATTTGTATTTAATGTGTGCTGTGTTGCAGTTGTAGCAGGAAGAACACTCATAATATAACTGATTATATTGATACAAATGCATTACACTCAACTAATTGTAAAATGGCAGGTGATACATTTCCCCCATAGCTGATGTCATTATACAATACTGCTGGTATGTAAGTTAATTTGGGATATGTCTTGTGTCTTTCTATCAAACATACATGCATAATATGCATAGGGATATATTGACATTCCCACACACACAACCTGATGTCAAGGAAGTGACTACACATGTGTTTTGCCTCGATTTATGTTCATATTAGTCACGTGACTGTGCCCCATTTTGCAACTATGTACATCTCAAATCTGTTATAGTCAGACAAGTGTATATATGGATAGCAGCATACTCTTCTGTTGATATGCTGGTCAAAGTAACAGTTCTTTATTTGTGCCAGGTCCTTCTTGATTGCAGTACATAAGACACAGCATGTATGAATGCTCACACTTTCTACCAATCGCACAAGCAGGTTGCTGCCACAACTGATTGTTTTCAGAATTAATATTGCTACTAGAATAATTTCAAAGGCATGGCTGTTTTTTCACAGTATGTCCCCAGTTTTAAATATGAAACAGAGTACAAAGGATTAGTCCAGATCAGATTACTTTAGCTAGCAGATCTAGGAGACTCTCTCTCTGATACCCTCCCTGTGGGAGGAATGAAGACACTTTGCTGAAGTTTCAAATAGTTCATTCAGGTAAGTAGGTAGATGGATGAGTGTTCTTGTTCTAATCAGACAAAACCCATGTGTAGTGTTCCCTGCACATTAGAGGGTCTAGCTACACATATTAAATCTACTCCTGTGAGTACATCTTTTCTGAGCATCTCTCAGAAAATTTATAGTGCAAATAATACATATTTGTTTACAACAGTCTGTACTCTTGTATGATGTACATTCCTATACAAAACATGTTTTCCTAAGAAACATATACCTCAAAAATAGACTTTCTATGGCTAGAAGTGGCAACAACTGAAAAAAAGTCCCTTTCTAAAGTGCATAAGACAGCACTTTGAGAGGTGAGTACACATTTTAAATGACAGGCGGATGGTGGGGTCAGCCGCATAAGTTTGTTTTCACAACATATATATTTCTGGCTACATGCCTGATGTGCACTACCTACAGTATATACAATGTGCTCCAATATATCTGCTTTCCTAACCAGCTATCATCTCACCTCTCCACTTTATCATCATTTTACATGCATCACACTTAATCCCTTTATTACACTGTAGCTGTGTCCTTCTCACCTACTTTTGTCAATATTTCCTTTTTATTATGTAGCTGTGTCCCTTAGTGGACACGATTACTTCTACAGTTATCAATAATTATAATAAATGGTATTTGTACAGTAATTTACTTATACAGAATTATACATTCCTTGTTATGCTGTCATGGCCTCTTAATTATGCACTTTCAAGTTGCCGTTGTCTTGATTCGTGATGTTGGTTCATGTTCACTTACTGAAGTTAAGCTTATTTACAACCTATAATTTATTCTGTGTACTCTAGCCTACATGCAACTCAATGTGACAGTAAGCAGGTTTTCTGGCCAAGTATAGGTGCTTCTCAATGTGTTAAGATTCATTAGCAGCTTCCATATTCGATGACCACTGCTGCACATTGGGCTTAGACAAATGAACATGTAGGTTTAGCATGGCATGTACACTCTTGTTAATGAATTTCTGGGTATGTGTTCCTTGTCAAGTTGGGGAAACAATACAACATTTTTTAATGTAATAGGGTATTATAGCTTGGGGATAGAAACTATTTAGATGTGTATTTGCCTGCACTATCACCTACTCATACAAAGAATACTTTTTATGGTATATATGATCAAATCACACATATACATGTAAATCAGATTGATAACATTTGTTTTTCTGTTCCGTGATATATTTTGAAAGTTAGAACTGCAGAAACGTCATATAACAAGAAACAGGCAAGTTCAGAACTAATTAGAAGAAACAGTTTTTGTTGTAGCAAAAGGGGTGTGGAGTTAAATGCATTATTTTTCCATTTTTACCATTGGTAGTATGATTTCTTTTATTTTATTATTTTTTATCAATGTTTAGTTATCTATTTTTATTATTTTTATAATACTACATTGTATTGTTCCATATCTTTTCTTAGTATTTCTTTATTGTGTTTTGGAAATGAAGTACCTCTACTCTCTACTCTTTTGAGACGACTAAGTGTTGCCAAAGGCCTGCTGCTAGCACTGTGAGAACTGCATACATAGAGGAAAGCAGTTCCAATACTTTGGAGATGTCAGAATGGCTTGAGGTAAGAATGCAAGGAAATGATGCAGAGTTGTTGTTCTTTTAATTGAAGGTGAAAAATTGTGAATGCCAGTGCAGTACTGATGGATTTATTAACCAGAGAGGAGCCCAAGTATGGTAAGGAGGTCAACCTGAGCAAGACTGTAAATTGCGTACTGGACTGACAAAAATATAATGACAGCCTTGAGTTTCCAGAAAATGAGAAGCTGTAGTGGCAGAAGAAAACAGAAACTGGGGGTATGTCCATCTTATGGAGAAACCTGTTCTAAGGAGATGCCTCTACAAAATGGTGTTTTGTAGAATGCAGAGATGAGATTGTCATGTGGATATTGTAAACTAAAGAAAAGAAAGAGAGAATATGCATGATGGAAGAAGGCAGAGAATGGCAGAAGGGCAACAAATAACAAAACCTGTGATAGGAATAAAGAAGAAAGGTACTGTAACTATCAATAGATTTAACATTATGGACAAAGTGATTTTGCCCTAGAGTTTCACCTGAATGGAATAAGAGCATTAATTCATTTAGGGACAAATGATTTCTGTGAAGTGACTTTTGAAACTTTTACCTTACCATATCAATTTATAATAGAAAGAGTAAAAAGGACTCTGAACCATCTTGGGCTATATTTTTCAGACTCTGAGAATGCATCTACAAGAAGAATTAATGTACAATGTAAAGCTTTAGCTGTGGATGATTGGGAGTTAAAACATCTTTCTTACTACTTGCAGGAAAGTGCAATGATTTTAAAATGCATGATGAAAGAAACGTGCACGTGAAAACTGTGGGATGGGAAATATGAGTGACACTGAATGCAAATGATGATAAAATACAGCCCAAGAGTGAGGCAGAATGTTCAGCCTGCTGTATATACTGTTTCATATAGAACTGGATGTGATTACTCAAAACTCAAGACTCAGTGTAAGGTCAAACTCAACCAGACTGTAGGACCCTAGGTAACCAGAGTCCTGGTTCAAAACCAGAACATAACAGGAGTATTCCTTAACTCAAGGTTATGGGACAATCCACTGACTGAAATGGGTAATACTATCGTAGTCTGGGAAAATTGTGTTTAGAATGGTATATTTTATAGTAAGTTCCTTTGCAATGATCAGCATTCTTCCTTTATCTCATTTTAGGTTTGCAGAACCATACGGATCCAGCTGGAAAAGTGAAATGGTGGTAGTATTTCCAGCTATGTCTTGCTTGAGGCAGCTAGCTTCCTGTGTTATGATTCTGTGGCTGTGGGTGGCATCGGTGGTAAGAGGATTATCGAGTTGGGTGTACCTGTCAAAGCAGAGTTGAAGCTCATTTCTGTGGAGGTACCGAGAAAGGATCCACATCCCATGCTGTAAGTTAGCTAGAAGAGACAGTGTATAGTTCATTATGGACTTTCAGATATAAAATGGGCATAAATGCTCAGTGTTTTTAACAATAAATGGCAACTGCTGATAGCTCAATTTGTCAAAATAAAATGTCTCCACATATGGAAATGTTCCCCTATAAAAAGGAGACTACACACAGCTTTTGTAGGTGTGAGAATGACTGTGCTGATTACTATACATATATGGGAATCTATTAGTGCTTGAGAAATGTGGACTAGGGTAATTGATGCAATTCAGTGGGCTGCAAGAAACAAATTGCTAGGTGATCAGGATTTGCACTTTTTTCAGGGGTTACCTAAAATAACCTCACACTTAGGATAAGATAGATTGGCTTGGATGCAAACCATAATTTCTGTGGTATTAACTATCATTTTCATATTTTGAAAAAAAAAGCAGAATGTGTTAGTTTATTCTGTAGTGTTGCTAAACAAAATTGTTTCCTTGTCAGGCCAAGGTATGAATATAAGAGTTGTACATAATATGTAATGATTGATGCAAGCTAAGTGGTTATGACTGTTTTGTTTTGCTTTTTCTTCTGTTAAGATGTGCAGGTTGTACTAGTTTGTTTCAATTGCTAGAAATTAATTTGTGCAGTTTAATTAATTTTGTAGATATACTGAATCTATTAATAAAGGAGGCTTAACAATAAAAAAGAAAAACTCAAGTATCAGTTCAGTGTCTCACCAGACAGGATATTGTAAGCAGTTTGCATTCTATAGCATACTACTGTCACTCCTTTAGGGTGCTTACTAAAATGGACCATATTACAAACACACACACACACACACACACACACACACACACACACACACACACACACACACACACACACACACACACACACACAAGTGACAATTTATCAGCTGAAAGATCTACACACAGTTTAAATATCATTAACTGCAAAAATCTGCCAGGGCTGGGGTGCCTTCTGTGCGGAGTCTGCATGTCCTCCCTGTGGTCATGTGGGTTTCCTCTGGGTGCACCAGTTTCCTCCCACATCCCAAAGACATGCTGTAGGTGGATTGGATACTCTAAATTGGCCCTAGGCGTGAGTGCATGCATGTGTGTGTGTGTCTTCTGTGGAAGGTTGGACACCGGGCTGGCAACTCAACACCCTAAAACTCCACTGCCAATCATGAGCAGACAGGTGATCTGCTGTGGTGACCCCTAATTGGGAAAAGCTGAAAGAGGAAGTTGGTCTCTTGACTTATCACTACCACAGGTACTAGTTTGATTCTATCATAATCCATGTAGGTATAAATGACCAGAGATGTACCACCCTGGATGTTATGAAGGCAGTCATTATGGAATATTCACACTATGAGTCTCAGGCTGCCATGAGCTTAGCACTAAGCAGCATATTACCATCACCAAGCATGATGCCACAGTATGAGCAAAAAATAATTGATTTCAATAACTGGCTGTCTTTCAGGTGTCATTCTAAAGGAGATACAACATTTGTCAGCATGGGAGGACATGGTTAAAAGCCCATGTTGCTTTGCTAAGGATGGTATGCACTTGTCCCCTCTAGGTTTTGAAATACTGGCTGAAACTTTATCCATCCCCATAGTGCCTTTTTTAGGTAATGCCAAATTGACAAACCTACCAACATAGCAAAATCAACTCAACTGAACCACGTTTTACTGTTCAATGCAAAGAGCCCCCCCCCCCAAAAAAAAACTCCACTCCCTCCAAGCCCTCCTCACACTCAAGGGTATAAATATCTGCACAGTTACCAAGATATGGTTTAAAGAGGCAGAGAGTATCCTAGCACTGCAAAATTTCAGTGCTCTCCACATTTGTAGAGAAGAGCTAAAGGTAGTGGTGTCTCAATATACATCAATAACAAGCATACCTCTAGGGTGGTCAAACAGGATGATATGCTGAAGTTCATCCACATGCAGCTCACCAAGGACAAAATCCACTATCATATCCTAGCCAGCTATAGGCCATCATCCATGTCCCAAGAAGCTTAAGATGCATACTTGGACCTAGTAGAGAGACTACCATCCAATCTAACACCCTACTCATGGGAGACTTTAATTACCCCTCTAAACTGGGAATCCTACACAGCCTGAAATCTAGAGGTACAGAGATTCCTCGACTTCATAAATACAAACACCCTTGACCAAATAGTGAATACACCAATTAGAGGCTCTAACATACTGGACCTTGTGCCCACAGATATGGGATAACACTGCACCCCCACCCCCTAAAGTTTCATCCTCCCTGGTAAGGTCCAATTATAAACCTGTCTCTTTCAAAATCAAAATTAACTCCAAAATCCCATTAAAATCAGTAACAATTAGCAACTATTCCAAGGCACATTACTTTTTATTAAGTGATGGTTTGTCAAAATTCAATGCCCCTCCAGACTCTGAAAACACATCCGCCTATGCTGAATTGCTCTCAGAAACATTGTACAACAATGTCAATGGCTGCATATAGGCTGCTGTACCTACCAGAAGTAAGCCCAGCCCTATCCCCAGAAACACGCTGCCCTGGTGGCATCCCAAATTAGACAGGATATACAACAAAAGGAAAAAATGTTAAAAATCAGAAAGGGTAATACCCATAAAGATAAAAACTTTCTCATCAAACTAAATATGCAACTAAGAGGGTTAATTACATCAAGCAAAGCCACTTCTGAGGTTGAGATAGCCTCCCATGTGAAAGATAACCATAAGACCTTCTTCAGCTATGTCAGAAACCTCAAGGCCAGCACATAACAATGTGCTGAACTGGTGGTTAATGGTGCCATATTCATTAAGCCTGGCAATATAATGAATCTGTTAGTGAACAAATTCAGTTCCAACTTTACCCCCTTTCATCCCAAACCATTCCCCCACCAAAAAAAGAATTCTACCAAACATAACCCCTCCAACTATAAGGGAGCATATACTGATTGTGCTCAGTGAAGCCAAAAACATGGCCTCAGTGCATACCTCTGAACTGCACAGATTTTTGCAGAATGCCCAGATTTTTGCCTCATATTTTGGTCTGTTTCTCATAAAAATGTTGTTTTTTGAGAAATCACTGGGATGATCTAAGGATTAAAGTCACTAAATAAAGACATGCATTTGAGTTTTAGACTTCATATCCTTCCAAAAATGCATGTTAATGCAAATCCTGTTATTCTAGCAACTTTCTAAGTTTATAGAGCAATGTTTAAAATGTGTCCCTGTGTTTGGGCATTTGTCCCCTCATTATGTCAGGCTTTGTCCAGATTTCTTGCAGTAAGAAATTGAGAGGTATGCCTCAGTAGGCCCCAGTTACATCCCTGGATGCCTCCTGAATAGTCTAAAATATGACTTACCTGGACTCCTGGAGCCATTATTTAACTATAGTCTTAAAACAGGCTTTGTGCCACATGAATGGAGGACTATGACACTCAACCCCCTTCATAAGGGAGGACCTCCAACAGATCCTGGAAACTACAGACCCATTAGTCTTAGTCTTGTTTACAAAGCCATGGAAAGAATTATCTTGGAAATTATCAACAAGGACATAGGATACCTTCAAACACTGGATCCACTGGCATTGTCAAAGGAAGGTCATGCTTACTTAATACCATGAATTTCTTTGAAAAGGTCACTGAGGCAATGGATGAGGGGAAAACTGTGCATACTGCCTACCCAGATCTGGCTAAAGCATTTAATACAATACCCCACTCAGGCATTGTCAACAAACTTACAGAACTAGGTATAAAACCCTTTATAACATGCTGGATAGCTAGCTAGCCAGGTCATTGATAGGACCCAGGAAGTTAGAATCAGTGAGGATACCTCCACAAAGAGGTTGATCACCAGTGGAGTCTCCCAAGGCTCTGTGTTAGGCCCCCTCCTCTTTGGCATCTAGTTCTCTACTTCAAAGCCAACATCAAAGACATCTGGCTAACCAAGTTTGAAGATGTTTGCAAACTGGGAAGCAGTCGTTCAATCCCCCTAAGATGAGAACACCCTTTGGGAAGGTCTAACACAGACAAATGTTTTGTGCCAAAGCCATGGCTTAAAATACAATACAAAGAAATGCATTATAGTACTTTTTGGGAAGTTGGCCACCTTGGGTAACTGTGTTATCAATAAAGTACTCTTAAAAATTGATTAATTAGTCAGGGATTTAGGAACTCATGTAGATAGTAACCCAGCCTTTCACCAACATGTGTCCAAGGTAGTAAGAAAATCTTTCTGTGTTTCTTGACTTATAAGCAAGGGCATGGAATCTAGGTCCAGAAAGGTCATCATATCATAGTACGCAGCCCACATCAGACCCATCTTAGAGTATAATGCCCCCTGACCAGATACATGCAGCAAGTGGAACATCCACAGAGCAAACACAATGTCCTACACTGATCACCTCAAAGTCCTGTCTCTTTACTTGGTATCATACAGACTTCTGAGATATGATATTTGCCTGGCATATAAGGCATTACAGAATCCTGTTTTGATGAACCTTTTGCATATCCACAAAACAAACAGCATCAGAAGTACTAGATTAAAAGACCTAAATTTTGCTAGCACAATAAATAGGACGTGTTGAAAATGCAGATATTTTTAACTTCCTATTTTTGTAACAGGCTCCCCATCCATTTGAAGCAGAGTTCATTCCTTTCTCTGTTTAAGCGCAACTTGGACCAATGGGATGGATAATCGGAAACTCACCTCTAGTGTTGCACCTATTTCTCTGATGGACAGAAGCTGTCAGTAAATCATAGGCTCATAGGAGGTTACTAGTCTATCAACCCGGAGGTCATTTCAAGCCTAGCTGTTTCATCCCAATGTAATACCATAGATACTCTAGTGAATACCCATGACTACATTTATTAATGACTGTCACATGCAGGAGGGTTGTGGGCACTATCACCAGTAAGAATCTAAGGTGCCCCATCCACTCTTCCAGGTACCTTTTGAACAGTGTCATAGAGGTGCTCTGCTTTACATGAATGAGCAGCCTATTCCAAAGATGCAGCAGTGGCTGTGAGACAAATCTGTCTCTTCAGCATGTCCTATTCTAGTGTCAGGCCATATTTAGGTCCCTGGAATGGGTAGCTCTAGTCCCATTTGATGTACAGATGTGCAGCAAATTCATTGAGTTTAGTTTGAAGGTCGCTCTGTAAGCCAGGCATAAGTCTCCCCTAAGAAGTCTATATGATACAGAGTGTAGTTACAAGGATTTTAGTCAGTCTGTGTAAGGCATGTGCTGGAGTTCCTTGATCTTCTATGTAGAAACCTCTGAGGTCTATCCAATTGCTTCAGGGGCTTTGTATGGTACATGCCAAAAGGGGCATTATACTTAATTATGGGCCTGATTAATGACAAGTTGAATTTGTGGGTCACACTTGTGTTGCACATCCAGGCTTATAAGGGCCCTGCTGGTCATTAGCCTAGTCTACAACCACAAACCTATGTACCTATGAAACTATGCTGCCAAAGAAACTGTGTCATAAACTGAAGTCCAACTGAACACACTCTGGGCCACTGCTATAACTGAGAATGCTACTTCCAGCATGGCAGCACCTGTTTCTGCAGCTTCTTCACATGGCACTGCCTTCCCAGTCACTGCAGCTTCTTCTTCATCTTCTTCTTCCCCTGCTGAATCTCCTGCTGCTTTTGTACTAGCATTTCTCACATCTTTCACTGATGAGTTATGATTATCAATGGATGCCTTTCATAACTTTCACCAGTACCAAGTGCAGGAAAAAAAAACTACAATTCAAGAGGTAATGGATAACACAGATCATGTAGATCAGGCCGGACAACCTACAACCACATGAATCAGAAGTACTGGATTGCTTGCCTACTTGAATTCACTCCATCACTCCATGAATGGCTGGATGATCAGGAAAATAGGAAGAAGCACAGTAATATTAAGAGCCTGGGTCTGCAAGAGGGAGTAGAACAAATAAATCAAGTAAAATTCCTGCAGACATGGTTACCTACAACACTGAAGATGAAAAATATACCTAAATTGTTTTCAGAAAGAGCACATTGTTCACTAGTTCCCCTGCTTTCTGCTGGCCTGCCCCCCCCCCCCCCGGGCCAATGATTTTGATTTTTATTGTACCAGCAAAAGGAAATTATACTTTGTGCAGCATGGGGAAAAAAGGGAACTAACATATATGGGTCAGCAAATCCATTGTGTTTATGACTTTTCAAAGCTGGTGGCGGGAAAGAGGAAAGTCTGGCCTCCCATGGTTCATTTCCCTAATGGGAAGGAAATGAAAGCAATTGTTCTTGATCTGGCTTGACTTCATATATTTCACTCTCTGATGTGCCATGCATGTTTCAGCATCTGAAAAAGCTGTAAAATACCTCCATGAAAAGAAGCACATAGCCATCCATGATAACAGTGCTTAGCAAAAGAAGAACAGATTCAAATGGTTATGCTTCTTAACTCTCCAAATCTGAAATGGTCTTGTTTAGTTATGATAGATCTGGACTCCGGACTTGAGTTGTCACTTACTTAAGTGGCTCCTGTACTTTTATGTGTTCTACTTTTTCCAGTTTACACCTACATGTAAACTGATTCTGCTGGGCAGTTTACTTCTATAACCCACACAACTTTAGTATTTTATTTTTTACCATGTTTCATGTTGACATTTATGATGTTAGATTGACATTTGTTTGTAGTCCAGTGAGTTTCCACTGCCTTATTTTGTGGTTAAGTCACTGAACATCTAGCCAAATTGGTGTATTTCATGGACTTAGTTGCATAAGAGCTTCACTGACAAGTGACCATTTCCAATATAAACTAATTTGTAGTGACAAAGTTAATTGAAATATTAATGTATAGAAATTCCCCAATCAAATGAGCTTGATTACATACATGGGTTTGGCTAAATTTACCTGATGTTATAACAATTCAGAAGACCCAAATGTCTTGTTCTGAACATGTCAAGTTATTTTCACAGAGGTGTGAATTAGTGACCTTTTCAGTTCATACCACCACTGCCAAATGCAAAGGTGTTACCATACTGGTGAAGTAGTTGTCTGGCCTGGTCAACTCCAGATGTTAAATACAGTACCTTCTCTCCTTATGGAGTGGAGGTGGCAGGTGCACTTCTTTGAGTTGGTCACAAAGTCTTTACAATAATTTGTGCTTATCAATACCCTACTATCAGTTCCGGTATGCTAGCATTTTTTCCCTGTCCTTCTGCTGTGTATTTAAATCAATTCAAGCATCAAATGCAAACAATTATTGACACAAAAGCAGAAATAGCTCTAGATATGCTCTGATTACAATACTGTTAGGTAGTGTCTAAGATTTACACTTGCTGGGCATGAAAATGTAGAGGAAATGTCATGCTGTTAACCCCTTTGGCTATTCAGGTATGGTATCCTAGCTCCCTTTATTAGCATGATAACATGCAACAGTTTTAAGCATATTATCAACAAGTTTATTATAGTGACCATAGTTCTGATAATTCTCTACCTAGTGCATAGAATACTCCTCTTTTTCTGCTACTTCTTCCTATGCTACCTCATGAGCAACCCTGATTCATGAGCAAGCCTATCACCAAGCATGAGGTTGTGGCAGCTATTAAACAGTTAAAGCCAAATAAAGCTCCTGCATGTGATGGCCCCTAACTTGTTAGCTGCTTCCAAATTTATTGTCCTTGGGACATCAGTTTCCACTTCTTGGAGAAAGTCCATCATTCTCCCTGTTTTACAACCAGATAAATACCCAACATCTCCATCCACCTGTAGGCCAATTGCCCAATGTTGATAACATTTATATGAGCATCTGAGCTCCCTGTATCCCCCCCATGACCTTCCTAACTTATACAGATCAGGTGGGCTTCATGAAGGGTATATTTGCCTGGCAACATATGTTATGAGTTGTCCAATGGCTTGAAACATTAAACCCAGAATGTGCCAAAGGCCCTCTTATCAGATGATGAATAGAAGGCATTTTTTAATCTCATAAGATCATACCATTTTACAGTATTGTCTGCCCTTGGTTTTCCCTAGTCTTTTGTTTAGAACTGCAAGCTTCTGTATGTATCAGCCCCTATTTGTCAAGTTCTTTGAAAGTTGCTAAGGGGGTACGTCAAGGCTGGCCTTTTGCTACTTGACTTTTCATTTTAGCCATTGAGCTTTTGTTGCAAACTCTCAGGAAAGTTTTATATCCATCTAACTCTAAGCCCTTATATGACAGGGTAGCTCTATATGCTGATGATCCATTAATTCTCACAATTAATCATCTACAAACTATCTCTTTCTGTTGGACCATCTTAACCAGTTGTAATAAAGAATTTGGCTAAACGGCAAATGCCACCAAATATAGTCTGACTACTTATAATTTAGCTTTCCCAGTAGATGAACCACTCTGGTCAGAATTCTCTTGTAATCCCTTATCTTTTATGTGCCTTGGCATCATGTTGGCTACCTCTCCAAGAGGTACTGCTTAATTAAGCATATATGCTTGTCAGGCATTAATTAATGACTCTCTTCTACAATGGAGGAGAAGGAACCTTTCATTTGAGCTCAGGCTCATTCTCATCAAAGTACTCCTGCACTCATGGCTTTGTACATTTTGCAAGGGCTCCCCTTTTGGACACCTTATAGGGTTCTATGAAAATAAGATTATTTAATGTCAAACAGAGGTCCTATTGAGGCTTACTATGCTTCCAAGCACAATGGTGGAATCCCCAAAATAATGAAAAGGCAGCAGTACACACCAGGAAGACAACCAAACGATATAGAGGACATTTAAATCAAATTTATTACACAAGGCTCCATAGATTTAGCGCTTTTGTAAAAAGCTTCATCAGAATTACTGAATGCAAAACAGCACCACATTAAAATACCCAACCTATAAATTCATACCCAATGATATTTCACCTCCAATTAAAAAACTCAAATACCTTAAAGGAACACGCAATACAAATACAAAAAGGTAAAAAAAAAAGCATTACAAATAAAACCATACCGGGTAAGCCCTTTTAAACTACATCATAATACCCTTAAAAAGTGATTACTTTATACAACATAGGATTTCAATCTAAGTATACTGGCTATGGACAAATTATCATTGAGACCAGGGGGGCAGTGGCATTCAGTCTCAATTGCCAACTTAATTCCTTGTCTTCAAGTACATCTTCCCAGGGTCCCCCCCTAAAATCCTTCTGAATGCTTTTCAGCACAAATAAAAACAAAAACATGATCTATATTACTACTGATATATCTGGCAAGAGCATTTTTCATATCCCCCTTCCTCATATCTAAACCATGTTCGTACAAACATTCCATAAATTTCCTTTTTATCTTTCCAATATACAAATGTTAACACATAAGGCACTTGCCCACATATATGACCCCCATTGTATTACAAGTGCAATGTAACTTGGAACTAAACACCTGGGAATTAACCTCTATCTGGTCCTCTTCCACCACCATCCTACATTATGGGCAATTGCCTCACCTAGTGCCCCATTTTATATACATAATATTGGGGCCATAATCAATAGTAGGATGCTCAAAAAAGTTTTTCATGGTTTTGTCCCTTCTAAATACAATATGGGGTCGAATCTCAGCAACAGTAGCCATTTCTTTAAATAAAGACAAAATATTCCAATATTTATAAATGATCTCCCTAATGGAAGCTGCCTCATTACAAAACTGAGTAATAAATGCCCCACCCAGTTCCATCTTATTCCTCCCTTTATTTCTGCTAAGTCCCAGCTCCCCTTGGGCCGAATTTACATTAATAAGGGGAACAATATCACCCTTAATCCTACTATCTTTAATGTCATTCATAAACTGTGACATTAAACCAACAGGATACCCTCTGCATTGAAACATAGTACCCATTTTTTCACATTCCTTGACAAATTCATCCCAATTAGAGACCATTCGGGCAAGCCATATAGACTGACCCTTAACTATCCCAGCCTTTTGATAAGGGTGATTGCTTTCAAAATGGAGAATACTATTACTATAGGTGGCTTTACGATATATTGTACTAACCCATCTTCGATTAACCACATCCTTGTAAATGGTGACATCCAAATAATTAATGGAACACAAATCAAACTGATGGGTGAACTTCAAAAAAGAAGAAGAATCATTAAAAAAATGTATAAAACTTTCAATTTTATCCACTGTTCTATCTCATACAATAAAAATGTCATCCAAAAACTGGAGATACAAACTCCACGGTTTTACCCCAAAGTATGGAAACAAAATACATCTCTCCCAAGGTAATAAGATAATGTTTGCAAAGGTGGGGGCACATGCCACCCCCATCGCAACACCTCTTCTTTGTCTAAAGTATTGCCCATCTAAAAACACAAAATTATGCTTAAGAACCAATTCCATACAAAGAACCAACACATTAATGGTATTATTGTCAAGGGAAGTACATTCACAAAGGAAGTCATGAAATCATTCTAAACCCACTTCGTGGGGAATGACATTATATGATTATGCCACATCAATAGTCATGAAAACACAATTTTCTGAAAATTCCACCAATTTCATTTTACTTAAGAAGTCCCAAGAATCTTTACACATATGTTCAAAGGAATCTAAACAGCTCTTTAGAATGAAATCTACATATTTACCAAGGGGGTGAATCTTGGATTTTCCCCCACTAACAATTGGCCTCATAGGCGGATGGTGGAATCCATTTACTTTATTTATTTATTTATTTGTATTTGTTGACAGGGAGTGTCCGGATGGACGTAGGTCCATTTTCAGCGGAGGCCGGGGGAGAAAAGCTCCACAGTTAAAATAAACAGACAGTAGTTACATTGGATTACATTGCGATTAACAATTTACATAGCAATTACTTACAACATATTTACAGATGAAGAACATAGTACATCAGTAGACAACTAGAACCTTTATCTGTGAAGTACATAACAGACATTAACAAATGTTAAAATAAGAAGTTCCTGCTGTATAAGTACTAGGCTTATGAGCATCTGAGCTTGCTATAATCAAGGTAGTTAGTGGAGTGGAAAGAAAGGTAGTGGTTGGATGGGGTGGGTGATATTAGAGTGGGAGTTGCAAGGGCATAGCCAGCATGTTTTTAGGTGCGCTTTTAGTAAAGTTTTGAATTAGGTGCATGATGGTACGGAGGTAATTGTGGGTGGGAGGGAGTTCCATAATTTGGCTATCGTGCAAGAGAATAGTGCTTCGCCAGCAGAGTTATTGGCTTTAGTGATCTGCAAGTGATTTTTGTTGCTGGATCTTAGTGGTCTGGTGGTGCAATAGGGTTGGAGTAGATTCTGGAGGGATGGGACATTTAGTGGATGGTTTAATAGTTTGTGGGTGAGTGAGAGTTTATACCATTGAAGGAGGTGAGGGAGTTCAAGCCAGCCCAGTTCAGCAAGTGAGAGACAGTGGTGACTATGGTAGGATGCCCCTGTGGCGAATTTGGCAATTTTGTTGTAGCAGGTCTCTAGCTTGTTTAGATCGCATTGCCTTAGGGTGGTATGTATTGGAGAGGCATAAAGTAGGGTGGAGATAAGGTGGGAATTTGCTATTTAAATCTTTGCTGCTTTGGTGAAAAGATGCTTATTTCTGTATAACACTCCTAGTTTTTCGTGGATGTTTTTTATAGTCATGGATATGTGAATGTCAAATTTTAGTTTATTGTCTATTTCCACTCCTAGCAATTTGGTGTGTTCAGTTGGGTATACAGTGGTGTTGTCTTTTGCTGTGATGTTAAAGTGAGAGTTGTTTTGAGTATGTTTGGTGGGTTGGAAGATGAGTAGTTTAGTTTTGTTTGGGTTGAGTATTAATTGGGCATCGGATAACCAAGTTTCAACAGAGGAAAAGGCTTCCTGTGTGACTTTTTGCAGTTTGGGTAGGGACTGGGCTGAGCAGATGATGGTTGAGTCATCTGCATATTGTATGAGTGTGCCATGTGTGCTGGCAGAGGCTAGATTATTTGTGAAAACAGAGAAGAGTAGGGGTCCAAGGATGTGAGGGTGGCTTAATGGCTAAAGTATTTGCCTTACAAACACAAGGTGTAGGGTTTGAGTCTCACAAGGGATAATTGACTAAGCTTAAAATGGCTTGCAGTGGCAGTTAGCTTAGTACTAAACTATGAACCTATGAACCCTTATGGACACAGGTAGTTGGGGAGATATGTCATTCTGCCATACAATGGATTGTTGGCGGTCAGACAGTTAACTCTGAAACCAGTTTGTGACTGATTGTGAGAAGGATAGGTTATTGAGGACAGAGATAAGTTGTTTGTGTGGGACCATGTCAAATGCTTTGGATAGGTCTATGAAAGTAGCAGAGGAGAGATAGCCATTGTTTTTATGCTGAAGGATCATGTTAGCAAAGGAGAGTATGGCAGTGATGGTGCTATGGTTTGGTCGGAAACCATGCTGAGTATTGGAAAGGAGGTTGTTAATAAGGAGGTAGTCTGTGACCTGAGAGTGTATGCATCTCTCTATTATTTTGGAGAGTGGAGAGAGAATAGCTATGGGGTGGTAATTGGTTAGATCTGTGGACGGTCCGCCTATGTGGAGGGGAATTATATGTGATACTTTCCACAGTGTGGGAACATAACTTTCTGACAGAGATCGGTTAATCAAGATGGATACTGGGTAGGCCTGAGCATCAGCTGTGATTTGTAGGTATTCACTTGGGAGGTTGTCTGATGCTGATTTGGTGGGTTTAAGTTTAGTTAAGAGTTTTTTTATGTTGGAGATAGGTACAGGAGAAAAAGAGAAGGCAGTGGGGAGATTAGTAGTTGAGGGTGTGGGTTGGAGGGGGGTTGTGTTGTTTATCTAGTGATAGTATGGTTTGTGTGAAGTGTGTGTTGAATGAGGTAGCAATATTTTCTGAGGAGTGAGGGATGTTAGGAGGAGGGGTACTGACTTTACCTGGGTGGAGGATGGAGTTTATGGAGGACCAGAATTGTTTGGGGCTGTGTTCGGAGGAGTCTAGGGCAGACTGGTAGTATTGGAATTTGTCCAGTTTTATTAGCTTTTTGACTCTATTGCGTAGTTCTAGGAATTTCTGTCTAGTTGAGGGGGGTCTTGGTTTTGCGCCAGTGCTCCCAGGCTTTATCCCTGTTTTTCATTTCTGACTTAATGGTTTTCTGTAGCCATGGGGAGGGTTGTGCTTTGATTCTGGAGAGTCTTATGGGGGCATGGTAATTAAGGATGCTCAGGAAGGTAGTATTAAAAAATTCAACTGCGTCATCAAGACTTGAGGTACTTTAGAGGATGCCAGTTACATTCTTTGAGGGATGAGATGAATGTGAGTGGGTTAAAGTTTATTTTTTTACGTATCTGATGGTAGACGACAGGTTTAGCTTGGTATAGGTATTATTTCAGTAGGAATGTTGGGGAGTGATCACTGAGGCTATCTGATAAGCAGCCTGTTATATATGACTGGGGGCTCTTACTGACTAGCATTCAATCCAGGGTAGTGTGCTTGCTGGAGTTTTTATTTATCCTGGATGGCGACTGCACTAGTTGGGTGAAGCCATGAAGGTTTACATGATGGGTTGGATGGTTGCCAGAACAGGATTGCCAGTCAATATTAAAATCACCTAAAATGATAGTTTCTTGGGGGAGATGGTGGGTAGACCAGCTGAGGAGGTTTTCTAGTGGAGGGATGTTTTGGCCAGGTGGGAAGTAGCATCCAATTATGTTGATGGTTTTGTTTTGGTTTATTTTGAGGTTGGTATATATTATTTCTTCATTGCCTATTTGTGGAGCTGATGATTTTAAGATCTGGATGTTTAGATGCTGTTTAAATATTATAGCTACACCGCCTCCTTTCTTGTTTAGCCAGTCTACTCTTAGTATGCCATAACCTGTAGGGAGTATTCGCTCACTGGTAATGTGAGGTTTTAGCCAGGTTTCTGTCTGGATGACTATATCTGGGGAGTACAAGTCTATGGTGGCATAGAGTTCATGGACTTTGTTGGATATACTCCTACTATTTAGGCTTAGTAGAAGGAAGTCATTTACTTAATTTTTTTGTCCACATATCAAGTTATTATTTTAAGGATGCTGGCATATGTCTGTAGAGTTCAAGAAGATTATGCATGGGCTACTGTATTGTTTGTTGAGGTATAACCCTCTTTATATTCAACCCTTCCCGGCACTTTTGTTGGCATCCCTGTTACTACAAGTATACTCATCTATACTATTTACATGAAGTGTTATACTGGAGCTGCCTCTATTGGGACTTCAGAGTACCTAAATATTTCTTATAGGGTTACCAACTCTATTTTTAATTCACTTGATCCCACAAGTACATAAATGGTATTGCTATCTCCTATAGTTTGCCATCCACCATTCTGGACAGCATGACCTTCATTTATCTGGAGTTGATGATGGATAAAAGGGCTAATATTTACTTTCCAGCCGGCATGGGAATGACTTTTAAAACTTTTCAAGAGTTGTAGATGACATTTGGTCTGGATTTTCAAGACCTCTTCTTTCACTAACAATTGCTTTCTTTACTAAGGTCCATGACAGAACTCCTCATTTCCTTATCTGTTTCAAACTCACCCTTCATCCAAATATTTGTTGAATACTCCTCCCCAGATACCTCTATACAATTTACATTATCCACGTTGATAACTATTTTGAATACTCATTATTTCAAATACTTTTAGGATGTCTCAGAGGATATATCTCAAGGAAAGGGGCAAACACCAATCATGTTCACTAGTCCCCCTGCTTTTGAAGCTTCCTTCAAGAAATACTTCCTCACCTAAATTGCAAATATTCACTTGTAAATGATTTTCTAAGTAATTCTTAACCCCAAATTAGCTGTGCACTTGGAGAGATATTACTCATCTTTAGCCATACTGGACTGAGTACATGTTCTTTGGACATGCCCTGTGCTGGTCCAGTTTTGAAGTGAATTCTGAAACACTATTAGAGATGTTTCTTCAGTCCTTGATGAGGTTAAGATTGCTTTAGTATTTTCCAGCATAGCACTAGAAGTACACATTCTACCACCCTCCCTCCCCATTTTCCATATAGAGCTACTGGCTACCAAAATAGTTATCATGAGGTGGAGGAAAAGCCTGCCACTTATATTATGCCTACGGCAGTCTTTATTTATCCCTCTATATGTCATTGGGTGAGCTTTTTTTCTTTTTTTCAATTTATTTCTGCTTTCTCCCCCTCACTGTTCTATTCTTCATGATTAATATACATTTCTTATTACATCACATTTCTATTATCACAAATCTATTTTAAGTATTATGAATGTTCTATGTAATTAATTGCTCCCCTTGATAGTACTTTTGTTGATGACTAGTTATCAAATGCTCTACTCAATATATTTTCTACAATACTTGGAATATACATCAGTTTCTATGAACAGTCATTAATATTAAACTACAGTATCATTGTTTAATTACTGTAGGACAGGGCATGCTTTTGTAATTGCTTTAAAATTCATGTTAACAAATTTTTTGTCCTATGTTATAATCTTATGCATACTGAAAATTAAAATAAATTAAAAAAAAAAAATAACCATCACAATCTATTCGCATCAACCTTCAGTTTCAAGCAACAAGTTTCCCACATATTACTCTATTAAAAACCCTGTTTCCTAATAGTAGCACTATTCAGATGATGCTTGATCTGAATTTTCTCGCTGTGGTTTACTGATAGTAAAAGCAGAGTCAGATCCAGCTCAAGACAACATAGGCAGCTGCCTATGGCCAGGTGTTGGCTGGTGGACCAAGCTCTAATTTTAGAAAAAATAACATGCATTTAAAAAAATCATGCTTGCAGCATCCAGCTCTTTAAAAAAATTCCTGCTCTAAATGTTATCTCCAGTCTCAATTGTTCAAAACATCAACCAACTAAAGAGACTGGAGCTGAGCAACTGAGAAAACTTCCTGGATCATGATTTGAGTGGAGTTTTGTATTAATAAGACAGAAGTTTTATTTTTTTTCCAGCATTCAGAAATGAGTATGTACACTGACAGGTTTGAACACTATTTATAGTAAGTGGGGAGAGACAACCAATTAATAGGATATTGGCATGGCTAACAGAGGCCCGATTCATTAACCTGCACTGGACCCCATTTTTCCATGGTCCAGCTCAGTTGTCTTTGGAGGCTTATGCTGCAACAACACAGTATTAGTAGCCATTCAAGAAGTTCAAAGTTGCATTGATTAATGTCAAGGGGATAACTATTCTTGGTGTCAAAAGAAACATAAGGAAGTCAGAAATGAGATAATGAGATGTAGGTATCCTACAAGCAGGTAAATGCCTGCCCTGCAAAAATAGTATGCTATATGCAGTAGTATTTCTGATTTTTCTTTGATTTGTGGTTGTTGAACAAAGGCTGCTGCAGCATTTCTAATGTCTATAATTGTTTTCATTGCACTGACAAATGAAATAATTCATTAATAGACGTGAATTGTGTAATATAGTCTAAATATGTTTAATTTTAGTAGTCTAAACATATTGAATTTTAGTACTATATTTTTACAGGCCCTTGTTTATAGCCTCCAGCAACTGCAAAGGGTTGACATTTGTCATGTTATATGGTCTGTGATGATCAGAACTGTCTGATCTTCAACATTCATTTTGTAGTTGTTGTTGCATATTACAGTGGTACAGACTTCTCTACAAGATCAGATTATGAAGAATTTCTGTGTTAAGCCAAAAAAGTTAGTCTGGCTCTTAGCACAGAGGACTAAAGAGTTATTAATGAGCTGCTTCCTGTGACAAGGGTGCAGACTTTGAATCTTTTCACCTTCATTTACCCACTGTGTGACATTGAACAAGTCACTTGACCAGGCAGTGCTATGGAGGAATTGGGAATTTGGGCTAGGTTCCTTAATGGTCTCCATGGCTGACTTGTAATAATGAACTGGTTTTCATTGTTTGCCAGTCATTCCCTATTGCAAAGATGATCTAGTTCAGGAAATGTTATTGCAATATCATCAGCACTGTGTTTTAATGCTTTAATGTAATGTAGGTGATTTATTCTTCAAGGGTAGCAGGCATTGCATTTGTAGATAAAGCTATGAAATTGTTAATTTGCTTGCAGGCAACAACTTCTGCATTAATAATAGTTCTGTTTACAGTGTTCTGTAACACTGAGGTACTGCATTGCTGCATCAGGTAAATCAAGTGCCACAATCCATTATGCCAGAGTTTACCTGTATTTATTTAAGTCATTGTTTCAATAAAAAGCTTTGTAATTTTTTTTTGAAACCACAGCCCAAATAAATTTAGTGTTTTCCCTGGTGACTTCATGTCAGGCAGGGCTCCATAAACTTTAATAGATATGTGTCTGCACAAGAGCAGTAATCATCCATTAAAGTATATGGACACAAAATACTTTTTTCCCAGTTGATGTCACTAAGGTTAAAGATTGCACTTATTTCTCTGTGTTTTCAGCATAAATTAAAAGCCTATGCCTTTGTTTTTTCCAATGTGGAGTAAAAAAAGTCAACATTAGAATGAAGATCCTAATCAGCATTTTGTGCACCAGATACAGTAGTGCAAAAGGTAAATCATGCTAATGTAACAAAACACTTTTATGTGGAATTATTCAGATGACTTTTATTTCTGCTGAGATTGTGCATGTTGACTTAGCATATCTTATTTGGTGGTTAATATTTCTTATAATCTCATAAATGCTCTTCTATTTAAACTGTGCTATACATGGATAGATCTTATGAAATAATACTAATGATCTTTATACAATTTTATGAAATTCATCTAAAGCTACTGTGATGGCCTCTCTACCCTAGGCCAGTAATCAAGGAGCCTCAGTCCTTAGCACTGACACCAGTGAGAAACAGCCACTAAAAGCAGGAATCGATTTATACAGTATTTTTCAGATGACCTTCTCTGCATCAAGCACAATTTCCCCCAAGACAACACAGAGAACACACCAGCCCTGGGACTGGACTTTTGATCTCTCTCCAGATCCCAAACTAGACTCACTTTGGAGGACTGTATCCCAGTTCCAAGTAGCTGACACACCCACACCTGGTTATTTGATTTTCACACACACACACACACACACACACACACACACACACACACACACACACACACACACACACACACACACACTCCTGGGAAAGGCTGGCACAGATTTACTAGCTGTACCCTCCTCTGCCCAGACTATAAGGTAACCATGCTGCCACCAGTCAGCCACTCTAAGGCTCTTACAAGGTTATCCAATTATACTGAGTAAAATCAATACTAATATAAATGGTAGAATGCGACCAAAGCAGCAAGCCTTTTCAGAGTGGCCAAGGCATCCCTAAAATAATCACAAGTACTCTCAAGATGCTCAAGATGTTAAAAGTATTCCCTAAAAGACCAGCCACAATGAAATGTATAAAATAGTTAATAATAAATAATAAAATAGCATGAGAATACTAAATATTTAAGTACAATAAACACCAGAGTTTCAATCACAGGAAATATAATCATAACACAGTTGGATATAATCACACAGATGCAGAAAAACAATACTTAACCAATCTCAGTGCATTACCCGACTATCTAAAGAATAACTGTTCCCTGGTTAAATTAATTAATACAGCAAGGCAAGATGAGATGCTGAGATTCTTACTTCCACAAGGCAAGATGATGAGCTTCTAACTAAAGTGAACTGAACTGAAATTAATTAACTAACTAAGATAACATAGATCATTTTTATCAGGTTCCAAAGAAAACAAAATAAAACAAACTGCTGTGTGAGTTCCATCCTCTCAGTGCTGGTTATAGAATGACATCACATTTAATCACCTGACTCTGGCACAATGCACACTCAGAGCTTTGCTAAGATCTGTTGCAGTATCTAAAAGTTAAAGAACAATTTTAAAAAACTTCTACTCTTCCCTTCCACAATTCTTTGTTTAAACATATACATTCAATCAGTTATAATAACACTTTTGATACATTTTTAACACAAATCAATGTACAAATCAGTGTGACCATCAAATGACACAAAATTCTTTACAAAACTCCAGCTACCTATGCAGGCATATGTTACATATGCACTGCCCTATTTTCCCTGGCACAGATGGTAATACCTCACATCATCACAGCTACCAATAAAGTATATACAGTATATTTCTTCATAATAATAAAGGGTGTACACAGTTAAGAAAGTGAATATAACAGCCGGGGATGAAAGTTCCTTATGCTTTTATCATCTGGTCATATTTTTAACAGTTTTCAAACTGTTATTGCAGGACTAATGTGGATATGTGTGCATTAATTAAGTTGGAATCATTTGGTTTCTGTGTGTTTTTATAGGTTCATAGGTGTGTACTAGGCTAATGGCCCTGGAGCCTTTACAAGCCTAGCCCATAGAAGTGCCCTGGCATCATGCCACCCAAAGTTAGTTCCCAGTGCCTCTATCAAGTAGAGCCACTGCAGTGATCCCCGGGGTGAACTTTCTATTTCCCATCCACTCATCAAGATTTCTCTTGAAGAGGGCCAGTGAGATACTCTGCTTGACATGTAGGGGAAGTCTATTCCAGAGCATGGGTAGTCTCTGGGTTATGAACCTGTCCCTCCAGCATGTTCTGTTGATTGTGGTAATGAGGTTGAGGTCTCTGGAGCATGTGGTGTGGAGGGATTGGGATTTGTTTAGATGTAGCATTTATAACAGAGTTGTGTCAGACATGGCTTTATAAGTCAAGCAGAGATCACCTTTTAGTAGATAATATGTGACAGAGAATAGCTGGAGTTCATAGGTTCATGGGTTCATAGGTTTGTACTAGGGTATTGTCCCTAGGGCCTATACAAGCCTAGCCATAACAATTCCCCTGGCTATTTCTTCCCAGAATATTTACTTCCCTGGTCCCCTGTCTAGCAGGGCAACTGATGTGATTCTTGGGGTGAATTTCCTATCTCCCATCCAATTATCAAGGTTCCTTTAGAAAAGGGTCAAAGAGGCGCTCAGCTTGATATGTATGGGCAGTCTATTCCAGTGTATGGGGAGTCTCTGGGTCAGTAGTATATCCCTCCAGCATGTTTTGTTCATTGTGATGACCAGGTTTAGATCCCTGTAGTGTGTGGCTCTGAGGGACTGGGATTTCTTTAAGTGTAGCATGTCCAACAGCACTGGGTTTGGCATGGCCTTGTATGTTAAGCAGAGATCACCTCTGATTAGGTGATATGCGACAGAGTATAGCTGAAGGTTTTTTAGATAGCCAGCATAGGGCATCTGCTTTAGGCCTATGATTATTTTAGTGAGGTATTTATGTGGCCTAAAGATGTTAAGATTTGCAATCGGTGTGACTAGGATGGATAGGATTAGGAATCGGTATATTAGAGGGTCAGCTCATGTTGGACAGTTTGGAGACAAAGCAAGAGAGACGAGATTGCGTTGGTTTGGACATGTGCTGAGGAGGGATGATGGGTATATTGGGAAAAAGATGCTAAGGATGGAGCTGCCAGGTAAGAGGAATAGAGGAAGGCCTAAGATAAGGTTTATGGACGTGGTGAGAGAGGACATGCAGGCGGTTGGTGTGACAGAGCAAGATGCAGAGGATAGGAAGAAATGGAAAGAGATGATCCGCTGTGGCGACCCCTAACGGGAAAAGCCGAAAGAGAATGATGATTTATGTGGCCTTCCCAGTTGTTGCGGATGTCCTGTGAGATACATACAAAATGAGACATTGTACTCTATAATGGGTCTAATGAGGGATGAGTACAGTGGGACAATTACCTCCTTTTTTCTGGATGAAAAGCCCTTAATGAAGAGATGTGCCATATAGAAGGATTTCCTGACTGTTGTGGCTATGTGGTTATCAAAGGTGAAACCACTGTCCACCTTATCACACTTTCGGTGTTTAGTGTACTGCCACTTATATGGTAATTCATGGGTACATATTTTTTTTCCCGAAAGGGGATAACTATACATTTCTTGGCACTGAGCTTGAGCCCATGGCTCTGGCACCAAGCATCTGTTTCTGTAAAGCCTTTTTGTAGAATATCCACATCATTTGGGGATTCAATAATGGCTCACAGTTTGCAGTCATCTGTGAACTTTTTAGCCAGAGTCCCTTAGTGCTGGCCTGTACTTCAGAGAAGTAGATGCCAAACAAGAGTGGTCCCAGGACTGAACCCTGAGGTACTCTGCTTGTCATTTGTCTGGAACTGGATTTGGAGTCGGCTACTTTTACAGTGTGGGTTCTGTCAGCAAGTCAGTTGGCAATCCATTGAGTGATGTAGGGATTAATGCCCAGCTTAGTAAGTTTATCTATGATTCCAGAGTGGCGGAGGGTGTCGAGGGCCTTTGTAAGGTCCAGATAGGCTGTGTGGTCTGCCTTGCCCTTGTCCACAGCTCTGGAGACTGATTCAAAGAAATCAATCAGGTTGAGGAGACAAGATCGGCCCTTTACGAAACCAAACTGGGTGGGGTCCAGTGAATCAAAGAACACATGCATTTACACCTAGTACTTAAAATGAAATGAATGTACTTTTGAAGGAAAGAGAAGTTTATCTTTACTCATGCTGAGACTTTGTTTGCAAATGGCAATCAATGTTTGTGCATTAAAATTTTAAT
Source organism: Protopterus annectens (assembly GCF_019279795.1). Lineage (NCBI taxonomy): Eukaryota > Metazoa > Chordata > Ceratodontiformes > Protopteridae > Protopterus > Protopterus annectens. Next base: position 112,665,905 of record NC_056729.1, on the reverse strand, counting down.
TAAAAGTTTAAATTAAAGTCTAAGTATAGAAGAAGAAAATAGTATGCCCACTGACAAGTTTGAACAGCTTTTATGGTAACTGAGGAGAGATAGCCAAAGGAATGCAGGGAGTGGGTTTTCCTGGTCCATTACCCTGCTAACGGCCCCATTTCACCATGATCTGGCTCTGAATCGAACTGAAGTTTTCAATATTTTGTGATTCTCTTATTTTGTGTTTCTCACATTTGTGTTTTGTTTTCACTTCTTTTTTTGTCACTCATTGTGTTTCTTGCATTGGTACTACCAATGATTATATTACTATATAAGCATATATTTACAGATATGCATAGCTCTAATTCAAAATATCTAAATACCAGAATATTAAATCCCATTTCATCGAGACCACATCATCAAAAGTGTTCTTTGTCAAAAAATGACATCAAGGTAATCCATTTCTTTGAATTAAGGTGATCAACGTTTATTTATGGAGAAAAGTGCAAAACTTATGTTTTAGATGTTGGTTAAAAAACTAGCTGCTTTAGCATTTTTGTCGGAAAATGATGTCTTAGATACTTTTAATGCATTTAAAGCCAATTTTCCAGTGGAAGGTAAAGATCTAGTAAAGTTTTTCTCACAATGGTATGTCTTGGGTAAACTGAAAAAATTTAGTACACATTTGATCTCATTTGCATGATTTCCTCCACTATTTCCCATTCGATTTTGTAAGTCTGTTCACTAAATGAGTTGTTCTTACCAAGAACACAGCGGAGGCATGGCACTGGATGCTAAAATGTTTAATTGGGAAGCATTGTTTAGATTTCTTTAATATTATGTACACTGTGGTTCAACAACAAAACAGGGTAGATAAGATTAGAATCAGAATGAATGCTTGCTGTTCATATATTGTTTTGAGTAATGTGGCTTTAGATTCACATTGAATCATGGAAACATCCTACATTTTTCAGTTGACGTCATAGTATATTGTGGTTTCTAGTTGAGTAACTTGTTTTAAGAAGTAAAAAGGATTTATCATACTTTAGTATCTTTAGTTGAGGAAGAATTTCGATTAAATGGATTTCGATGCTGTCCTTTTTCTACAAAAAGCACTTTTGGTGATGTGGTCTTGATGAAATGGGATTCAGTATTCCGGTATTTTAATATTTTGAAGTAGACGCATATATATATATATATATATATATATATATATATATATATATATATATATATTTGTGTGTGTGTGTGTTTGTGTGTGTGCATGTGTGTGTATATATGTATGTGGTGTACAAAGATTGTCTCTCTTCATTTCTTTCCATATAAGAATGCCTGTAATTTAGAAGAATGAAGTTTCAAAGTAGTCTTTGTCTTATTTTATGTTTTGCTTTTTGTGAGGCAATGAAACACAACATTAAACATGTCTTCCTTCAAACTGACAATAATCGCCACTTAAAAATAATGAGCATACCTCAGAGAAAGTTAACAATCAATCCATTTCTAATTAAGTTTTGGTTTTAAATCTTTATTTTCTAATCATCTTTGTCTATTAAAATTTTAATTAAAATTGTGACAAATGTAGACAATAGTGAATTCTGTCTTTAGTAATAGGTTAATATATAGAATCACACAACAGGATATTGATTTGTTCTTTAACTCCTGGGTGACAGCTTTACATGCATGGTATCACCAAAGTGCCTAATTGGTATATACTAAAAATGTTTCTTTATACATGTGTATAAACACACACACACACACACACACACTTGATATATAAATATCTCTCTCTAGATATATATATATATATATATATATATATATATATATATATATATATATACACACACATATATATATACTAAGAAATGAACTTCATGACAGTAACAGCATTCAACAAATAATAAATCACACCAACAACTCTTGTAGTACTTTAGCACTTTCATCTTATTTATTATCAAGACTTCTTCAGAAAGGCATGTTTCATAACTATGAGCAACCATTTTCACTTCCTTTAAATACATTAGTTCTAGCAGGCCATTTTAATTAACAACAGTTCCTTTCCAATAGTAAAGTGTGAACAGGCACGGTGCTGTGTGCATTTTCATTAACATTACAATCGCAGTTACATAAGGTAAATTGGTCAGACAGTAATAGCCTTGTGGTGCCGTGTGCATACTAATAGGGATTGTGTGCAAAAAAGGATTGTGTGCAAAAAGGGATTGTGTGCAAAAGCAAAAAAAAATATTAAAAGTATGAGGGAACTGGGAAGGATGAGAGTCATACTGTGATAATTCTAATATAAACAATGAACTTATGAGTTCCTGCCTCCAAAAGTAAGTAAAGAATGGCACGGAGGAAGGTGGAGGAGTCAGGTAGAGAGTCCTACTATGCTTGGGTATCCATGTGTGTGTGTGTGTGTAGAGAAATGTGTGGGTATGCCACCTGATGGGGGAGTGGGAGGAATGCGGTGTGGACTTGGGGGCTGTTAGGGGGCCGCCCATGATTAGGAGTGTGGAGCATATGAATAATAGAGTGTCCCAGAAGACTGTCAGTGCGAATGGTACCACCCATGGGCTGGCTCGAATATATATATATATATATATATATATATATATACACACACACACACACACACACACACACACACACACACACACACACACACACATATGGGTCTATATTAAAATCACGGATGTTTACTTACCTGAACACGTAAACGCCGATACATATTCCACGAACCACAAATATACTGAATGCCCTAAACCGTGAAATTCAAAAACTTGAAATGTCATAGCTGTCTTGTCCCACCGCCCACTACATACTACCCACACAAACAAACTAAATAAACCACATACATACACTAATCAAAACCCTACTTCTAACCCTAAACTAAACCCTACTTTTAACCCTACACTAACTCTTGCATATACCACAAGGTATGTTATCCCTCACCCTAACCCTAGTCCGTAACTATCGCACACTGACCTTAAAAAGCTATACCCAAGCAAACTAAATAATCCACACACATACACTTAATAAAACCCTACTTCTAACCCTACAGTAAATCTAACATACTTTACCATCTATGCACTTACCTTAATCCTTACCCTTACCCTAAGGTCCATAACTATCGCACACTTACCTTACCGAGCTATACCGCAGAAGGGCCAACCATGACAATTCGCCATTTTGGATTTTGCACTTCAGGGCAATCAATGTTTTTGTGGTTCGATGAAGATGTGTTGGCGTTTAGGTATTCGGATAAGTAAACATTCATTCTTTTAATATAGACCCTATATATATATATATATATATATATATATATATATTTTTTTTTTTTTTTTTTTCTTAATTAAAATAGTAGCATCTTTACTGGTAACTTAGTCTTACTTTGTGAATCAGAAACAGGTGATACATGCTGTGCTCTAGCAAGCAGATACTTATTGTTCTTAGATTCCTTTCCAACAGCCTCAGGGCAAGAGAAATAATTTCTAGCAAGTCCTTGTCAAAGCAAAGCCATAAAATAGAAATAAAAAAAAATGCCTTAATGGAATGGTACTAATGTTATGTGACAACTGGCACACTTTACAAGTGCTAAAAAAAAAATGTATCAGAAGTAGGATTCAACAGCTTATAGTCATAACAAAAATACATCCTTGTCGTCTGAATCTTTTAGTTAGTGGTAAAATGTATAGGTATTTACTAGAAGTCATTATCTGTGCTATATAAACAAAAAATATATACTTCATCTGTAAAAGCCCAAACTATGAGTAAAACTGTAAAAGCCGTCTGCTGAAGATGCATGCAGATTTTTCACTGCTTCGGGTCCTTTCTGAGCCTTTGCCAGGTGGTAAATCACTGGAGTAAGTGATATGCTTCTTTCTGGACAAACATGAGCGTTTGATAATGTACACATTTGTAACATTAGAATCTATTATTGATTGCAGATATATATTTGTAAGGCACCATAGTCATTACACATTGTTTTTAACCAAGTAATGAAACATGTTCACTTGATCATTTTAAGCAGTAACGTGTGTCATGTGACACAAGAAACATTATGTGGGAATTATTTGCAATAACAGATGATTGCATCTATATGTTTGGCCATACAGGGAATGACTGTAAGCAGTACTATCCTTAGATAAAATGAGGACCTGAGGAGAATGTAGCATTAACACAACACATTTATGCACCTTTCAGTGATCTCGAAGTATATATGCACTTAAAACTACCACAGAATTTTATTGCTTCTGTTAAAACAGAAATTCCAAGGTGGGTCATACAGAACAGTTGTGAGAAAGACAATATAATAAAAGGAGGATTGTCTAGCTAAGTACCATGGACTTAGTCATGGCTGTCATACTCATCAGCAGGCTTGTTAGACATAAATGTGATGAAATAGAGAAACAAGTTGTATTTTTCACTGATAACACAAAGTACGTTGAGCATTAGAGGATTTTCGGAATAGATTATGGAAGGATTTAGAAAGGCTAATTAACTTGGCAGAAGCAATGGCAGATGCAGTTCACTGCATGCAGATGCAAAGTACTGTACTTATGCTTTAATAACCCTGGTAGAAAGTTTCATGGGGACAGTGGAACACACACGCGAAGAAGAAGCAACATATTTAATCAGATGTAGATTGGATCACTGGGAGCAAAGTGAGAGGGCAGTGGCAGGAACCAGAATGCTGGTGCATGTCCTCAGGGAGAGCAATAACATTCAATAACAAGTTAGGCCCCAGTCACACTACACATTGAGTGCTGTACATCGCTCAGATATTTATAGAACAAGCGTGATATAAAGCTGTTATAGTGATCCAGAAGGCAGCTAGCAGAAGAACATATCAGATGGTGGCAGAAGGATGAGACAAGAGACTAAAGGAGATGGAGCCCTTATCTCACTAGACAAGAAGAGACAGCCAGGACATGAAATGGGCACAGGAGATCATGGCAAGAAGTTGGGAAAGCATCATTCTGAATAATAAGTAAAAAGGTAACTGTAAGAAGGGACCAAAAACTCTGTTCCTCACACAGAATATTGTGGACCCATGGAATGTTCTATAGAGATGGATGCTGGAGAAGGAAATTTCTCACTCTGTCATCAAATATAACCTAATATAGGATACTGAACCACAGAAGGAGGCAAAGGACATTGGTTAGGGTTTGTAAACAAGTTTGGCTGCAGCCTTTTAGTAATGTTATAGTGTGGGTATAACTATGCAAGGCTGTAGCATGATATTTTACTACACATGAAACACAGAGGTGTCTTTGAGAAAAACAGAATTATTTTCAACACTGCCCATTAGAAAACAGCAAAGAGGCTTTTTGGTTCTGTAAAGTATCCCAAGTTTTTGGGGAGTGTTTTGATGCAATTTTTTTACATGCAAGTTAAATGTAAGATTTTCTTCCACTGTCATCCCTAACAATTTGCTATGAGAAGTGACTTAATTTTGTTTTTTTTTTGCATGATAGGAATTTGGTGAAAAAAAAAAAAGTAGTTGCGGCTTCAATAAACTCCATGTAGGCTCCAAGCAGAACCTACACAGAGTTTACATCTTACAGTGATGGTACTCAGTGCGCAGTAGCCCATAATGCATATTAATGATGCACAAAGTGCCTAAACTAGGTTTTGTTCCTTGCAACAATATTATTGGCCGTGAAACCTTGTAAATGAACACTGATATCAATTAAATGTAAAGGAGGGCACATACGGTCCATGGATTTCTGCTGGATGCTACAATGATCACCAGGGCTGCATGCATAACTTCCTCAATGCTAAGAGCAAAGAATATGGACAAAAGCATACCTCTCAATCTCTTAGTGTAAAAAATCTGAACAAAGCCAGAAATAATGGGGGGACAAAGGCCAAAAAAGAGGGACAATTTTTAAGTATTCCTCTTACAAACTAAGAAAGTTGATAGAATAACAGGTTGTGCATTTACATACGTTTTCTGAAGGTATGAAGTCTTCATCTGAAATATCTGTCATTATTTTCTGACTCCATTCCTCAATGATTTGCTGATGATTTGCCAAGATACCACAGTTTTATGAGAAACAGACCAAAATATGAAGAAAAAATCAGGACATTCTGCAAAAATCTTTATAGTTGAGAGATATGGGCATAAGCCATAAATAATGTGGAGACAAAGGATGATAACTATGGGCATACTTATTAAATATTGCTATTACAAACTTAGAAAGTTGATAGAATGACAAGTTTTGTATTTGCATGAATTTTCTGAAAGGTATGAAGTCTGAGACTCAAATGTCTGTCATATTCCTTTCAACCTCTTAGTGCAAAACATCCGGACAAAGCCTGACAGAATGTGGGGAACAAACACCCAAAAATAGGACAGATTTTAAATACTGCTATTATAAACTTTAGAAAATTGCAAAAATAGCACAATTTGTCTTAGCATGCATTTTTCTGATGGGTACGAAGTCTGAAACACAAATATATTTCATTATTTAGCGACTTCAGTCCTCAGATCATCCCAGTAACTTGACAGAAAATCATCAATTTTATGATAAACAGACCAAAAATATGAGGCAAAAAGCTGGAAATTCTGCAAAAATCTGAACAGTTGAGAGGTATGGTTGTACAAATAGCTGTCATTCTGTTAGTGAAACATATCTGCAGAGAGGACAACTTAATGAGAGGACATCCTCCCTCTTTGAGAAATAGTCCTTATGTGAAATGACAGGATTCAATGACATGAAATTTACAGAAATGATCTTTTGACATGCAATTATACAGAACTAATTATCTGACATGCAATCATACAAATTTAGACATATATAAAACAATCATGTCTAGGTTGCTGTGTATTTTTAAATGTAAAAAAAACACATTAAGGTATCAAAAAATCACCAGTAAAAAGTCCAAGGTACTCAAATAAGGGATGTCCAGCCACAAAATAAATAAAAACAGCTTTATTCCACTGAACCAACTACATTAACGTTTCTTAACAAACTCCACAAATACATTTCTGTTTAAAGTACTTCATCAGATGCAGACTTGATAGGCCCTGGTGTTGCCACTGATGAAAAAAAAAAATCAGTATTTTACACTAGGTCTGGAAATATGACCTGATCATGTAACATAAATGTCAGAACTGGTTCTAGCAATGGGAGCTGTCTTCAAGGAATTATAACTTCAGGGACAACTGGGACATTATCAGGAAGAGGAATGGATACTGACACATGTTCTTCAGTATGAACATTGTCAGGGTTGCTTTGAGATCTAGAGTCTGTATTATAGGTACGATGCTGCAATATAATTTCAGATACAGAAAGAAGATGTCTGCAGTTTCTCCTGTATTTTATATTCTCAGATTCCACTAAGTAGGACCTTGGCTTGGTACATATACCTCTCACTTGACCAACCCGATCAAAACCTTTCACTGTTTGCATCCTCACTGTCTCGCCTTCTTTTAACGGATGAATAAATCTGCTCATTTAATCATAACTGGACTTCTGAAAGGAATGCTTCTTAAACAGTTGGGCTTTGATTGCTTTGTTGTTTTTTAGCATTAGGGATCAACAAACTAGAACTGATAGGCAAGGTTGTTCTGGTTTGCCTAGATAGAAGACTCTGAGCAGGCAAGCCAAGTAGGTTATCATGGGGATTATTTCTGAGCTTGAGTAAATTCAAGAAGATATCAGTATTGTCACACTTTGACCTTTATAGTAATTGCTTTGCAGTCAGTACTGCATGTTCAGCAAGGTCATTTGACTGTGGGTATTCAGGACTACTAGTAACATGAATAAAGTCCCACTCTTTTGCAAATCTCTGAAGCACTTGACTGGAAAACTGAGAACCATTTTCAGAAATAACTTTATGTGAACTCAGTGGCAGCTGGTGACTTCAAATCAAAGGGGGGCTGCAGGAGACAGCTGAATGGGTGGGGTCAATGGGAAGGGATGTGGCCAACTAGAAAGGGGAGGTGCTATGCTCAAAACCACAAAAACTAACTAAATACACTGCCCTGGGTGCCAAACTGTCATTATGAGAGTCCAATCAAGACAAAATGAAGTGTAGAAGAATAAAAATATTTCAATGCATTGGCTGTATGACAGTTTACTTAATATCTAGATGGAAACAAAAAGGTTGTGAGGCATGAAAAAATAAATTACTTTTTAAATACATTAATGGAATGCCAGTCAAAATCAAGTATAAGAAATACAAGCAGCACTTAACTCAAACCACTTCTTGCACTGCAGTTCTAATTATAATTTATATTCAGCTTTATTAAAGTACCAAGTAACATACTGAAAGTAGAAATCTCTGATGCCCCCACTTGTAAAAATGTTTCTTATCCAAAAAAAGGACCTGCTGCCTGACAACTATCTACTTGTTTCATGGGGAAAACATGATCAAAGTAAAAAAATGAAAAGCAAACAAGAAATAAGCTCAAGATACATTGCTTAAAAGGATTACTGTACAGGTTATGGGCCACACGATTGGCATTCTGTTTAGTTTACGGATAAAGCCTGCAGAGATGACTGGAAGTCTCCAAGTGTAATGAGCTTCTTAAAATAATGTAATCCTGTCCTTTATTACAAATACTGTAATATGCATTTCAATACCCAAGGCTTATACATTATCTAGTTAAGTATGCTCTACATGGCAACAACAGAAAGGCTTTCAATGTTGGCAGTTCTTTAACAGCATTCTTATTAAAGCTTACTTGCATCTTACGATCTCAGCCAAGCTTACCTGATGGTCATTAAAGTATTGCTACTTAAACACAGAGCAACATGCACTTTGAGTTGTTGTTGTGTCTTTCGGCTTATCCCGGTTAGGGGTCGCCACAGCGGAACTCCGGTGCGCTAATGTTTTGGTAGTGGATTTTTACGTGCCAACTTACCAGGCCTGATGCACAACCTTCAATGAAGGCACGCCCATTCACACATGCCACCACACAGAAGACACTATAGCTGAGAATCGAATGTGACACCGTCTTGCTGTGAGGCGACAATGCTACCGCAGCACCACTACCGCGGATAATAAGCATAAATCAACAGTACAAAAAATATGGCAGAAACCAGACCATTCTGCAAAAATCAAGGACAGATGAAAAGCCACTCTAATACTTGTGTCTACCTTGGATGGGGGGGATACTCTGCACATTTACACTGCATAACTACTCCTTGCCTTGCTTCGACACATCCAGAGTCATTACATGGGGGAGTGGGGTGCAACAAGTATGTCACAATTTGAAATGTCTCTGGCTGACTGTGATGGCCCTGACACATTTGTCATACCTCTCAACCTCAGAGCAAGAAATCTGGACAAAAGCCATACTAAGAAGTGGGACAAAGGCCCAAAAATAAGGACAATTTTTAAATATTGCTCTTATAAACGTAGAAAGATAATAGAATAGGTCTTGCATTAGTATGAATTTTCTGAATGGTATGAAATTTAAAACTCAAATGTCTGTCATTATTTTCTAACTTCAGTCTTTAATGATTTGTCACTAATTTGCCAAAAAAACCCACAATTTTATGAAAAATGGACCAAAAATGTGATGTAAAAATATAAAATAGCCACACAATACAGCTGGGAACCTGTCAAAGAAGGGACACTTTAATATTAGTACTGCTAACTTGAGCAGCTGACAAAATAAAAAAATCTACATGCATTTCTGAAATAAAAGTAATCTATAACTCTGATTATTACAGTTATTTCTTAATTGTAAACCCTCCATGTTTTCTTCCAAAATTGCTATTTTGCGGATCGATTATTAGGGGGAAGAGCAACATTTTGAGCCAAAATCAGGGACAGTTGAGAGGTTTGGCTATGCCTAATTCTATAAAGCAATGTATTTGCATGTACCTCTCAACCTGTTAATGCATTAAATCTGGACAAGGCCAAAGATATTGGGGGAACTTATAAACAGTACTAAAAATTGCTCTTGTATAAACTGAGACAGTTGATAGAACAACAGGTCTTACTTTAGCATGCATTTTTCTGAAGGTTATGAAGTCTGAAACTCAGGGTGTCATTATTTAGTGACTTGATTCCTAAATGATTTGCCAGAAAACCACAAATTTTATGAGGAGCAAACCAAAAATAAGAAGCAAAAATCTATTCATTCTTTGAAAATCTCGATAGTTGGGAGGTATAGTTCAGCTGGGGCTGTCTTTAAGCTTGCCGCCTTTCCCCATCACAAAATCATGTTCGAATGGATCCTCCCCCTGCAGCCATTCCAATGATCCATTACTTGGCTATTTCACCCCATTTACCATAAACACTAATGTGCATACTGATTTACTTCTATGATGATTTGAACTTCATTTGAAAGTTTTATTTTGCATTTTACCGCACAAACACTAAGACATCTGCTAAACAAACTTAGCATTAAAACTTCTCTGCCCTTGAAACTCACATTCATTGACACCCACATTCAAAGAAAATACATTTTACCAGTGGCAGATAAAGATTAATTCTGGGCTGTTTTCAAATCATAGGCCCCTTGCATATGAAACATACATGTGCTCTTTGATACACCTTCCTATTGTTTTGAACATCTTTCCAGTAAACTATGAAACAAAATGCATGCACCAATAATGACAAAACTGCCCAGTTCAGAACATCTTTCCAGTAAACAATGAAACAAAATGCATGCACCCATAATGACAAAACTGCCCAGTTCAGAACATTTCCTTCATAAAAGTCTACTCAAACTTCTACAGTCCACCATTATCAGTAAATATCCACAATTCTACAGTCCACCATTATCAGTAAATATGCACAATCTCTGAAGAAGTAAAAAAGTCATCCAAATAATTCCACATTAAATAAATCTGTAACTAATGAAGAGGTTGCTGCTAGCAAACACCTTTATATTTCATGGTTTCCTCGAAAAATAAAGTGTCTGATGCCCCTGAGAAATAAATTGCCTATATTACATTAAAACTGATAAGCTAGTAATATTGCAATAAGAAATGGATGGCAAACGGATAACAGGCTCATAGTTAGTATCTTAACTTTTTCAGTACAGCAACATTCACCCCTTGTGGGAGTAGAACCAACAACCTTCTGCATCAAAAGCAAGTGCACAACCTGTTGTGCTATTAACAATGCAAGCTGACTTAGCATAACCAACACTAAACTTCTCTTCCCCTGCAGCTCTCAGCTCCTTGTAAAATCTACTCAGTACTCAACTGCATCTCAACTTCGCAGCACAAGAAATCTGGAAAAAGCCACATTTATTGGGGGGGGGGGGCAAAAGTCCAAAAACCAGGGACACATTAAACATTGCTTGTATAATCTTGGAAAGTTGCTGGAATAAAATGCTGTGTTACCACCATACATTTTACTGCCAAGGACCCTGTGCAAAAGAGTCAGAGCAACATACCACTATGCCAAATCAGCTGCTTTGTGAAAGAAAAATGCTGTGTTACCACCATACATTTTACTACCAATGTCCCTGTGCAAAACAGTCAGAGCAACATACCACTATGCCAAATCACCTGCTTTGTGAAAGAAAAATGCTGTGTTACCACCATACATTTTTCTGCCAAGGTCCCTGTGCAAAACAGTCAGAGCAACATACCACTACGCCAAATCAGCTGCTTTGTGAAAGAGCGGAACACTGAAACTTAAATGCCTATCATTTAATGAATTCAGTTCTCACCATAGCTGTCAACCTCTTAGCACAAAACACATGGACAAACCCAGTAATGAGGGAATACAGCCCTCAAACATATTCAGTTCTTGCCATAGCTGTCAACCTTAGCACAAAAAACCTAGACAAAGCCAATAATGGGGTAATACATTCCCAAAAATAAGGACAAACTTCATATATTCATCTTATAAACTTAGGTTGTGTTACTATGTATTTTCTGAAGAATATTAAGTCTGAAATTCAAATGCCTGTCAATTTTACTTCTGACGGAACAAAAACAATTTTCAGCAGAGGCCCAGGGAGAAATACTGCAGACACATGTCTTTGTAAAATGTCAGGACACCAGAGCAAATCCACACAAACACAGGGATAAGATGCAGACTCCACACAGAAGGCACCCCAGCCAAGAATCAAACCACAAAAGCCTATAGCTGTGAGGCAGCAATGCTACCACTGCACCATCAAATATGTAAGAAATTAAACATTCAGAAACCTGAAGTCTGAAATTCAAATGCCTGCCAATTTTATTTAACATTTGTTAATCAGAACAGTCTGACTTGGAACAAAAAAAAAAAACAATTTTCAGCAGAGGCCCAGGAAGAAATAATGCAGAAATGTCTTTGTAACATGGGAGGACAAAAAAGCAAACCCACACAAACACAGGGAGAAGATGCAGACCCCACACAGAAGGCACCCCAGCCAAGAATCAAACCTGAGAACCTGCCGCTGTGAGGCAACAATGCTACCACTGCTCCATCAAATATCAAGCATTGCAGCATTTAGAACCCACAGATATTATGAGGAACAGATCAGATGAAATATGAGGCAAAAATCTGCATTTTTTTTACAAACGGTGGTGGGTAGGGAATTCAGGTCTTTAACACCTGCATACAAGGTACAGGGTTCAAGCCTGAGGTATTCCCTACCACACCACCATTAGTTTAGCCACCAGTATGTAGCAACTGGGGCATTTTCTCACGCACACATACACACACACACACACACTATATAGCAACTGGGGCATTTTCACACACACACAGTATATAGCAACTGGGGCATTTTCACACACACACAGTATATAGAAACTGGGGCATTTTCACACACACACAATATATAGCAACTGGGGCATTTTCACACACACACAGTATATAGCAACTGGGGCATTTTCAAACACACACAGTATATAGCAACTGGGGCAATTTCACACACACACACACAGTATATAGCAACTGAGTCCTTTTCACACACACACACACACACACACACACACACACACACACACACACACACACACACAGTATATAGCAACTGGGGCATTTTCACACACACACACACACACACACACACACACACACACACACACACACACACACACACACACACACACACACACCCCTTACCTGTAGTAGATCTCATACCATAAATCGAGAGATCTTCTCCCGATGAGACTCCAGACTGCTGACGTTGCAGTCCGAGTCCGATGAGTTTCCAGCGACAGTATATGCAGTTACAACTGCATAACCTTCTGGGATCTCTGCTCTTACATGTTTCCCAGTCTGGACTGCTGCTGAAACAGTCTGCGCATGCTCCAGACTGTCTCAGCAGCAGTCCGGACTAGTGCGCATGCGCGAAAGTCCGTGAATTTTGAATTTTTTTTTTTATCTTTTATTTTCTTTTAATTTCTTTATTTTTACAGCTGGGGGGCTGCAGTCCGGCAGTCCAATAGCATGGGCTGCCCCTGTGTGAACTACCATGGACCGAGAAATGACATTTCATCTTAGTAATAACAGCACTGTATGTTATGTTAGGTAGCAAATTAATTTCAAACCAGTTCGAATAAGAGTCTATCAACGCTAAGTCATGTTAACTGTTCCATTCAAATATGTCAGTTGCTACTGCTGAGCAAGGTAGTTCAGCAATTTGGCTTAGCCGAAGTGGCTCTTTCTGTAAATGCAGCTTAGTACTGTTGCACACTGAATAAGAAGAAAGCACTTTATCAATGTCTTTCACTACAGAATGCCAAAATACTAGTCCTCTCACCCTTCTTTTGGTAAAATCAGAACCTGGGTGGCCATAATGCAAAAATCTTAATGTATTCATGCTATAAAGAAGTAGGAACAACAACTTTTGGACCTTTGAAAATGATACCATCTTCCATCAGCATCTCATCTCTGTATGGAAAGTAAGGTTGCACTTCTGGCAGTACACAGGATTGCTTTGATAGCCATCCTACATTGATGAAGTGCTTGAGATTTTATGATGTCTCAGCTCATCATCTCGTGGTAGAAAAATGATGCACTTCCATGACAACAAAGTCAAAATTCTCTGCATCAAGCTGCTTTGTGGTATGTCTGGGTGATCTAGATAAGGTATTAGCCAGATAAAGAAGTTTACCTTTGGTATAGACCATTTTGAGATTATAATTTTGCAATTTGAGCATCATTCTTTGTAGTCTTACTGGAGCTGAATGCATAGGCTTCTTTAAAATAGTGATTAGAGGTTGATGGTCGGTTTCTGTCTGGATAGCTTGGCCATAAATATAATCATGGAACTTTGAACATGCAAACACAATTGCCAAAAGTTACTTCTCAATTTGAGCATACTGCATCTCATTTTGGGTAAGAGTTCTAGATGCACAAGCAACAGGTCTGCCCTCTTGAAGAATAACTGCACCAAGACTGAACTTTGAAGCATCACAGGAAAGAACTACTGGTTTGTGGGCATCATAGTATCTCAATGTAGAAGGGTTAGCAATTTGCTGTTTGAGGTTATCAAATGCTCTCTGGTGTTGTTCTAACCATGACCATGTAACATTTTTGCATGCCGGCTCTCTTAAAGGCGATGATAACTCACTAAAGTCAGGGATAAATTTGCCCAAATAGTTAACCCTACCTAGAAAACACTGTAGAGCTTGGACATTGTCTGGAGCTGGCATCTAAAGAAAGACTGCTTGCTTAGAAGGTTCTGGTCATAAGTCTGTCCTGGTAAATAAATGACCTACAAAAGTAACTTCTGGTAGTCTGAATTTGCACTTCAGAGGATTGAGCTTTAAATTTGCTTCACACACTCTGTCCAGAACTTTCCTGAGGTTTCTGTCATGCTGTGCTTCACCACTACTTCCAAACAGTAAATCATCAACTATTATTGCACACTGGTAGCCTGAAAAAATTTGCTCCATTGCACGCCGAAAGACTTCACTGGCAGAATTTATTCCAAAAGGCATCCTGAGCAATCTGCATCTACCAAATGAAGTGCTGAATGTAGTCAGTAGTGAAGATTTCACTGAAGCATCACTTGCCAAAATGAACTCTTTGCATCTAAGACAGAAAAAACAATGGCATTTGTCATAAGGGCAGCAATTTCCTTGACTGTGCACATAGGGTGATGAAGCATCTTTAATGCCTTGTTCAAGTCTCTTGGGTCAATGTGTATTCTGATTTCATCTGAATTTTTCTTATGAGCAGCTACCATGGAAGACACCCACTCAGTTGGTTCTGTGACTGGACAAATCACATCTCGCTGCACCATTTTGTCTAACTGGAACTTAACTTCGTCCTACACAGCTATTGGAACTGTCCTTGGTGTTCTGACCACTGGACTGACCTCTGGGTCTACTTTCATGGAGTATACAACTGGAAGCTTGCCTAGCTTGTCATTGAAAACATCAGCATACTCTGAGGCAATATTATCAATAAAGCTAGAACTGGGACAAGTGCTTACATGATGGATTTATTTGGTAAAAGAAAGCTGTTTCATTCTCAAACTGTCTCTGAGACCTAATAATGGCTGCACAGGTCTTCGGACTACATACAATTGTAAGCTGTAACTCTTCCCAGCTGAACAGCATGAAAGCACTACTGAGCCTTTGGTTTGAATCTCTTCACCTCCATAAGCAACAAGCTTTGCACAATTGACCAAATTAAGTTGCTCACCAGCTCTCATTTTAGCAAATGTTTCTGCTGATATTACATTATACTTTGAACTAGTGTCTACTTTGAGCTCTGCGGGTTTACCATTGATCAGGACAGTGCAAAATGCTTCATTCTTTGCTGACATTTACTGCATTAACCTTTTCACCCACCACTGATACACCATCTA
This sequence comes from Protopterus annectens, assembly GCF_019279795.1. Classification (NCBI taxonomy): domain Eukaryota; kingdom Metazoa; phylum Chordata; order Ceratodontiformes; family Protopteridae; genus Protopterus; species Protopterus annectens. Next base: position 112,650,199 of record NC_056729.1, on the reverse strand, counting down.
CATAGAAAGTAGGGTTGCAAATTTCTATATGATCAGCTTGCTTTTTTGAGTGACCTTTCTTAATAACTAATAGAGGCTTACTTGATTTACAAAACTTTTGAAAGTGGTTCCATTTTTTACACTTGTGGCATTGCTGACCACTGCTAAGCACATCTCTCTTTTAGACTAATGGTTGGCACCACAATTGCAACAGTTAACAATAAGACTTGACTGGGGTTTTGCTGACTCACTCTTATACTGCACTGAACATGTCCTTTTTACTCAGGTAGTCTTAGAACTTGCTAGAAAGCTATGGGGATCTCCCAGGAGCACCTCAGGGGCAGTAGCTACAGACCTGCTTCTGCTTGCCAGGTGCTGCATGCTGTCTACATTTGCTCTAGAGGCTGCTGAAACAATATTCTTATCACTTGCAAGCATACTTGTGTGCCTTTCTGTGAGCTCATGAATTTGACAAATCTCTATGGCTTTGCTTAATGTTAGATCACTGTCACAAACCAAAAACTTTCTCACTGCAGCACTATTAACACCACACACGACTGTCTTTTATTAACTCATTTTTCAAGTCATCAAATCTGCACGTTTTAGCTTTATTTCTCAAGTCAGTGACATAAACTGCAAAAGTTTCACCTGTGGTTTCTTGTATAAAATAAGTGCCTCTCTCATGTAACATTTGTCTGGGGGTTGCACATTTCTCCAAATTTACATTTTAAGCACTCAGGATCCTCTCTTGATTCAGCTGGTACCACAATATGGCAGTTTTCCTCCTCTCTCTGCATATACTTCTGGTGCATGCACAAATGAAAGCAATATTTCAATAGCCTCTGACCCAGATAATTAAGCAAAATGAATGCCCTTGTATGAGCATCCTTGTCAGAAAAAGCTGCTTGTATGAAAATATATTCCTGCTCAAATACTGTCCAATTCTCTGCTATATTATGCTCAAACACAAGTGGACAAGGTCTGTGAAATGCCTCTACCATAGCAACACACAGTAGTGAAGGTAATAGCACAAGAACACTCTGAAATCACCGTACTTTATGAAACCACTCCTTATCAGTATGAGAAATACTTCAAAATGACTGCACTTTGTGAATAAACTGCACACAATGGAAAAAGCTCAGAGTAAGAAACACTTTGAGATGAATGCACTTTGCAAATAAACTGTACACAGCAGAAAACCTTTCAAAATGGCTGTACTTTTGCAAAATAACTCTGTACCGTGTAAGAAACACTTTGAAATGCACACAGCACAAGACATTTTTTGAAATGGTTGTACTTGACTGCACTTTACAATATAATTGCACCATAATAAAGCACATGCACTGCAAACACTTTGCACACTCTGAGATACTTCGAACAACTCTAGTTATGCTTTGAACGACTTTGGCCCATGCGGAATAGTAGTTTGTGTGCAAACACAATCTTTTACTAAAAAACATGCAGTCACCTTGCTTTTTAAGCTTAATTTTGCCCTTTTATTGTACTTGTTATGCCCTTTTAATCTCTTTACTCTAAACATGCTCGTTATGTAAACCAAAACTAATTCTAAGCCCCATATGAATATCTCTGCTAGTTTGATCAAATATTGTGGTTTTAAACATTAAGTAATAATGCATTTTGTGTCTTTCGTTTGATTAATAATATTTTTTGTGCTACTCATTTGATTAATAATACATTTTGTGCCTTATAAATGCACCATTTCATTTTCTTTGCCAAATAAATCATCTGTGCAGTTTTTTTAGTACCTTAAGTTTGTTTCTGGCCCTTTTTTATTTGTCTGAGCTCTGTTTCACTCAACCATCTCAATCTGCCTTCACCTTCAACTCTGAACCTCATAGCTTGAAGATGTTGCTGTCTTAATCCTGGTTCTGAAACCATATCACTTGTCTGGTCAGGATAAAACAGATGAACATCCTTGGGTTCAGTTCAAGCAGCTTTATTACACACAAACACATCAGAAATGCAGCTTTGCAACTCAAACATAAATAAACTTATAAACAGACTGACTACCACACTCATACATGTTAACACTCTGGCTGTTCTCTCAAAATGGCACTGCTGCCTGCATGTGCTCACTATTTGTATGCAAGTGCTTACATCTGGAAATGCTTCTTAAAGGTACATGCACAAGCTCTGATCTACAGTTACTGACTGCAGTCTGTAATGACATGCCAATGATTTGCCAGGAAAACAATATGTTATGAGGAAAAGAGCACAGATAAGAGATAACAACTGGACATTCTGCACAGATCAGGACAGTTGAGAGGTATGCACCCATTACTGAGTCACAGCAGTCCAGTGATCAACTCAGTGATATGGCAGAATGCCACATTTGATGAGGAAAACATCTGGACATCCTGAGAATATCTGGACAATTGAGAGGTATGCGAAGTACATGGTCCAAACACAGTACAGGACAGTGTACCTACTGTGCAGAGTGTTGTGATATCCCATTGCTGGCATTCTGTACTGAACATGTGTTATTGATCTGTAACAGGACATGGAACTCTCATGTAAAATAATCACTCAGAGGAAGTGTGTGTATTGAATAGGGACATACTAATGATTTGTATGAATGAAGACATGGAAAGAGTACAGGTGAAACTCCCGCATGTACAGCAGAGGAGGGCATGTCAATGGAAGATGGTCATAGCAGCAATTCCAAGCACATATCTATATGGTGCAGTATGGACTGTACAGTAAAAATGTGTTTTCTGTGACCATCACACCATGTGACATAACAATGGGGAGGATGTCTGTGTGAGATAAGCATCCTTACATGAATAATGCATGGGAAATCTATCATGGATCAGAGATACAATTGAGGTAGGGTGCATACTGGGAAGCTGTGCAAACTGATATACCTGAATAATATATGAGTGTACTCTCACCAGAGGTCTCCAGCATGGTGACCACAGGTAAAGGATCATGGCAAACATTGCAAAAATCAACCACAATCATGGACAATATCTGAATAATCTCACCACTAATCCCATGCCTCTGACATAACATATGGGATGTAGTGTGATAATAGATGAGCCTGCACACACTCTGGACAACTAGTATAATACATCCACACTCCATGAGGGTAACCACACACACTGTTCTGATACTGTACTGTCTACATGAGGTGTTAGGAGAGACACTGATATATCTGTACATTACAGTATGGACACTACAGGCTAGTTGTCTTATGTGCATAGCATATATCTATGGCACAATTCACACAGTCACAAATTATATACATGCCATTAATGTTGTCAAACACCTATATATGCAGTGTGTGCATAAGGTGAAAAGGTAGCACATGTGCATCTGGTGTAACAACTTAACTGGTGTTCCACACCATCAGACAGCCATATATATTCCACAGAACGAATACTGAGGTATGGACAATATGTTGTGTGACAGCACACTGTGACAAAGGTGGTACACTTCACTTACACATCTCTGGATCATATGTAGAGAGGTACATGGAGAAGGGTGAATTGTACTCAATTATTGGTGTAATGAAGACTAAGAACCATGACATTAGTATGCCATCTGATGTGCATGCCCTTCATATACCCAGTACTTGTGTTACAGTCAAGGGAGTAGTCAGCACTGTGACCACATGCTGGTGGATGTACCACTTGCCCTCTACCCCAGGATACAGGCACAGGTCACATACCTATTGGTCTGATTATAGAGTGTGATGTCCACATTATACTTTGGTGTTGTGTCTGTTTCCTGATGCAACACATCCCTCCATGTGTCTCACCAATGCAGGTGTTGTCATGGCTTTGGCAGCAGTCTCTAGTATGTGATGATACTGTGTGTGTTATACTAATATCACAGTGGGAGCCAATGATTGTCCACAAGCTGTAGCCCTTCAGGCAGCTGTTTAGACAAAGCATGTTTATGTCATCTGTGATGTCCATTACTTAACAAAGAGGCAGGCAAGAGCCTAACAGACACCTCTGATGTACGGCCCTGATCACTACACCTGAAATATATGTCATCTCACCCATTTCAACATAGTGAGATGCCATGTATGTCATACATTGGTCTAACCATTTGGTAATATTGCTGTTTATGGCCATATGTAACAGTGCTGATTGAATACCACAGTGTGACATTTTGTCAAATGCCTTCACCTGTTCACATTCCACAAGATGATACTGTTGACATCCTCCATGCCCTCAATGACCTCTTTGAGGACATCTATCAGATATAACAGACATGATGTAGCAGTAGCAGCTCACACAAGTCTAGTGCATACACCTGGGATATTACTAGTATACATGTAGAAGAGGTCCATAATGACATGTTGGTCTACCTCACAGTTGAGGAGAGTCAGGATGTCTCTATACATGCATTCATCAAGTGCTAGCCCCCCAATATAGGTGGATGCATGTCGATGTAGACCCTTGTATGGGAACATAGTCCATGTGGAGGGTGTGTTGAACTGTATATTCCACCATATCAAGAAGGTATATGTGCTGGGTCATGCCATAGGTGATCTGTGATGTTGTCACAATACATTGATTCCAAGTGATAGGCCTGGGGGAAGGTAAGACAATGCATACTGTCTACTGTGATCTAGCCTAGGGTTTTGACACAATCACACATGCAGGTATCATTGAGAAAACCCCCAAGCTGGTGATTAAACCTTACATCAGGCGATGGGTAACCAACTGGCTCACTGACAAAACACATGATGTGACAGTTGGTGAATCAACCTGTACCAGTAGAGCTGTCATCATTGGCAAACCCCAGGGATTTGTCCTTGGCCCTTCACTGTTTGAAGTGTATTTGCTGACAGTTCTGGCTAAAGTGTATAGCCTTCACCTTACCAAGTTTGTTGATTCTTGCACATTGTGTGCATTCTTTGTGTCAAACAATGGTGATAACATAGTACAGGAGGAGCTAACACACACAACTGAATGGTGACAAAGGCACACAATCTACAAATAAATGCATAAATCTGTGTTCATAATGTTGTCCATCTGAAAAGTGGAGGCCCATGTTAATCACTACATTGACAACAGTCCTGCCATGCAGAAACTCAGTGTTGTTCGCACTGGAAACACATTTAGATAACAATCTAAACTTTGACCACCAGGTGTACACACTGCTATTGAAAGCCTATGTGTGCACATCATAAGTCATGCCATCATATTGACATCTTAAGATTTTATGGCAGCACTGTGGTCAAACCTCATTACAGCACTAATAGAGCATAATGATCTTTTTTTACATGTACCTCACCAGATACACGTAGCAGTTGGAGAGACCACAGGGCTTTCTCACCAAGATAGCACAGGGCCTACACACCATGCCATGATGCATGTGAATAATCTAAATGCCATGTCAATGTAAGCTGAATTGTATAGGATGACTTCTGCCTGGCCATCAGGCCATTGTCTGACCCTGCGCTGGGCGGAGAACTGCATATCCAAAAATGTAATGTAGCTGATAACATCATCAGTGTCTGTTGAGAACAAGATGACAGTGCCCCACATTTTGGTGTAAAATGCACTCTGTAATATCAAGCAACAGCTCACATACACACAACCCCCTATTGATTGCAAAGAGAATAGAACCCCTACCTAAGTACACAGACTACAAAACATAGTATTTAACACAATCACTACAGACATCATCAGTGTCTGGTGAGGAGAATATGGTAATGACAGTGTTCCACATGCTGGTGTAAAAGGCTCTCAGCAATGTCAAGCAAGAGCACAAATACACCCCTCTCCCAAGTTGACTTCAGTGAGTATAGAATCCCTACCTAAGTACACAGACTAATGCACACAATACTTAACACTAGCATCACAGCTCAAGTCTGACTTGGAGTGTGTCAGGCAACACTTCATAGCTGATGACATCAGCAGTGTCTTGTGAAGACAAGATGACAGTGTCCAATATGCTGCTGTAAAATGCTGTCTGCAATGGCAAGCAACAGTTCACAGACACACACACACACACACACACACACACACACACACACACACACACACACACACACGTACACACAAACTGCAGTGGAAATAGAACCCCTACCTAAGTACACAGACTGCAGAACACAGTATGTAATGCAAGCACCATACCTCAAGTCTGACTTATACAGGAGTGTAGGTGAACGTATAATAGATGACATCAGCAAGCCATGTGGGAGGCAAGAGGTTGGGAGGTCTGTATGAAATGGATGTTTAGGCATGAACAAATATCAAAATACTGAAATCCATGTAATGGATCCATGTAAGTTCAAAGCCTAGATTTTGTTGTCATGATGTAACAAATTTGTATTTTCTTATGGGTACTACATTTTGTTTACTTTATATTTTCTTGATTATTGTAATATGTGCATTAAAATTTGTCACTCATGAAGCTTTTCTCCCCAGGCCTCTGCTGAAAAAGGATCTGTGTCCAGTCGAACTTTCCCGGTAAGCAAATAAGCAAATGTTAAATAAATAAATAAAATAAATAAATAATTGGAGAAGTAACTGTAGAATACACATGTCTGCTCTGCTGTCTAGATGCGCGCACACACACACACACACACACACACACACACACACACACACACACACAGTTGACTGCAGTGACAGCTGAATTCCTACCTATCTAAGTACCTAGACTGCAGAGCACAGTACATTACACAAGTGCCACAGCACAAGTCTGATTTATATATGAGTGCTGGTGTACTTATAGCAGATGACATCAGCAGGCCATGTGGTTGACAGCAGGTTGGGAGGTCTGCATAGGCACATAGCTTCATAGGTTCATATGAGACAATTAGCCTAATAGCACTAGGGTCTTTAGAAGTCTATCTGTGTAAAAAGACAAGTAAGATTATTGAACATACTTGGATGGTTATTTTTAGCAGAGTGTGTTTGTGAGCAGCACTAACTGACCCTGTCCATGAGGGACATAGGTGCCAGCCCAGAGGTAAAAGTTGTACTTGAACAGGGTCATTGAATAGCACTGCTTCTCATGCAGTGTAAGCCTATTACAGAGGAGTGTGAATTATTGTGAGATATATATGTCTCCCCAACATGTTCTGTTTGTCACAGGCTAGGTTGAGAACCATGGGGCAAATTATAGTTGTCCATTTGAAGTGTAGATGGCCATTATTTCCATAAGACAAGGGTCTAAAACTGCTCAGCAGTGCAAGCATAAGTCACCTCTTAACAGCCTGCACAGAACCTAATACAGTGACAGGTATGTCAGTTTATCATAAATTATATCATATATTATAAGTATATCATAATTAGCAGAGTACTTCATTGACAAAGGTGGCAAAGAGCCATTGTATGCTTAAAGTTCAGTCCATGAGTTTGTCACCAATCATCAGTCTGTGTTAGCCCCTACTGTAATATGTTACCATCACTGGGGGACTCAATATGAGTGTGTCCAGTTAACAATCATTTGCAAACTTGGTAAACTAATGGCTATCTACTGTTGCCTGTGCTTCTGAGAAGTATTTCCCAAACAGTTGAGGGCCAAAAAGAGATCCTTGTGGTATTCCACTGGTGAGAGGCCTAGTGGTGGATGTGTAGTCCACAACTTTAAGAGTGTGTGTTCTGTCATTGAACAAGTTGCCTATCCATTTAGTACTTGAGTCGACCCATGTTGTGTTTGTCAAAGATAGATTTTGCCTATTGTACCTCGTAGAATTATTTGATAAAGACCTGGATGACAGATAACAGGACATACCATCTATGTTTGGTTATCCAAGACTTTTGACAATATCCCCCATTCATGTCTCATAGTGAAAATGTCCCATCTGGGAATTAAGCCATACAGTATTAGCTGGATAGCCAGCTGGCTCACCAACAGAACACACACTCTCAAAGTTGGGACTGCACCCTCCACTAGCCACTTACCATAAGAATACCACAAGGATCTGTACTGGACCATCAACTGTGTGGAAACTATTTTCCGAAAGTTTGGACAGTGATAGTTGGCTTGTGGTTTACCATGTTTGAAAATGACTGTTAATTGGACACAGCCATATCGATACCCCCTATAATAGTAGTATATTACAGAAGGGGCTGACAGAGACAAATGATTGGTACCAAATTCACAGACTGAACCTTACAGCAAACAATGCCTGTGCTAATTATGATATACATAGCACCCCTCTCAGCCCAAACACAATGTTGTGAGACTTGTAACACAGGTTCATAGCAATCTACACTTTCATTACTGTGTGTCCATAGTGGTGAGACACACATTCTTCATTGCGAACATCATACATATGGACATCACATCCAAGACCAGGGAGGTCATAGCTCTGTTGTACTCCACCCTTATCAGATCACTAATTGAGTATAAGGCTCTCTCATGTCTGTACCTCACCAGACAACTGTAGCAAATGGAGAAAAAATAGAAATTTGTGACTTGGGGAATGCAGGTTCTCCAAACATCACATATATGGAAAGACTACAAGACCTGTCATTGTATTCGGTTTCATGCAAGTTGTTGAGAGGTGACCTATCCCTGAACTACAGAGAAGTCTCAGACCTTACCCTACAGGAAATGTTTGATATCTGCAAATCAAATGGGACAGGAATAACTTGGGCCAGGGTTCTCATCCTAACATGTGACATAAACAGAACACGGAGGGGAAACAGATATATCCCCCAGCGACTCACACTCCTCTGTTATAGGCTCCAATTACATGTGAAGCAGTGCTTTTCAATGACCCTGTTCAAGCGCAACCTTCACTACTGGTTGGGTGATTGTAAAGTCACCTCTCGACCTATGTCCCTCAGAGAGGTCCAGTTGCTGCTGCTTACAAAGTCACTCTACTAACAAAAGCCATCTAATTATGCTTAATAAGGGTACTTGTGTTTTTGCAAAACTAGGCTTCTATTGCCTCATGTATACTGCCAGTCATGTACTCGTAAAACTTACAAATACAATATGTGAGAGATGCAACTATACAATGAATCTAGAATAAATGCTCTCTGTCTAAGGTGACACCAAACCAGATATCAAACAGTTGTCAACACACATACTTCATCTCCTCAATAGACCAAATGCACAGCACATAAACCCATATATGCAAAGGTAGTCATTAGAAGCTTACCAAAAGAGCATAAACCTTGCAAATGCAAACCTTATGCCCACACCACAGTTCCAATGGAACCTGCTATACATAAAACAAACATATCAGTGTGTCACCCATTAAGGCCTTAAGGCACAAAACCTGAAAACCAATGTCTTGGTCATAGGAGAATCCATAGTGAGACATACAAATGTCCCCCTCACCAGGCTGTACAAGGAAAAAATCATGGTCAGCTGCTTGTCAGGTGTCAGGGTCCACAAAGTCATGCACACACTCAAGTCTCTCAACAACAACCACAGTTGCACCTCTGTCGTACTCCGTGTTGGAGTACATGACTTGAGACATACCTCCCTTAGCTATAGAAGAGAGATATGTCTGATCTCTCAGATTATGTGTCCCAGACAGGTATGTCCATAGCCCTAAGCAGCATTCAACCTTCACCCAGTATGATACCTCAATACAAATGAAAGAAGTATTGACTTCAACAATTAGCTTAGCTACTGGTATCACTCTAGGGGGATCCACTTTTTGTCAGGCTCTGATGATATGGTCAAATGACCATGCTGCTTTTCCAGGGATGGTCTTCATCTGTCACCTCTTGCCTTTTGCTTACTGGCCAAGGTTCTTGCTTCCCCCATAGTGACTCTTTAAGCAAAGTCGTAAGAAAAACGTTCCTGATGTAAAATTATCCTCAAAAGACAAACTCAAGGTTATGATGCTTAATGCTAGGATTCTACATCAGAAGCTACACTCAATGGAGGCACTTCTTACTTGGGAAGATGTCAATGTTTTTGCAGTCACAGAGACATGGTTTAGGGACACAGAGAGTACTCCAGCCATGAAAGGCTATAATGCCTTCCACACATTCAGGCTGCAAAATTAAGGTGAAAGAACCAAAGGAGGAGGAGGTGCATCCATCTTCATAAATGACAAATACACCTCAAGACTGGTTAAGCAGTATGACTCCCTAGAGTTACTCCAAGTCCAACTAACTGTAGGAAACAACCCTTCCATGTCACTGTTAGCTACAGGTCCACCAACATGAGCCATGAAACCAGACATTACCTTCCTGGACCTACATGAGTCACTCATAATACAGGCAAACACCATAGGCATGGGTAACGTTTACTATCCTTCCATCGATTGGGATACATATATGAGCTCAAACATACTTTCCCTAAGATTCCTGCACTTTGTAAACATGAATGCTCTGGAACAGTTAGTTTACACCCTTATAAGTGGCTCAAATGTCCTTGACCTAGGACTCACCGACATGGGAAATTGCTGCACCACCCCATGTGTGAGACCCTCCCTGGTAAGGTCTGACCACAAATCAGTCATGTTCAATGTAGCAATCGTATCTGCCCCCCCCCCCCTCGTATCTAAAAGATGAAATAATTTCTGCAAAACAAACTATAGCCTCCTAAGTGATGGCCTAATGGCCTATATAGTCTGAAACTGACTGCCTCCACTGACAGTAAAGACTCCTATACAGAGGTGTACACAAATGCCCTGTATAAACACCTTTACAAGTGTATTGACTAAGTTGTACCAGAATGGATCAAAACTTGCTCATGAAAAACAAACCAGCCTGGTGGACATCTAGCATAAATAGATTATACAACAAGAGAAAGAAACTAATGTCCAGGAATAAGAGGGAACAGTCTCAGAAGAACAACCACCAAGCCTGAACAAGCAAATTAGACATCTTGTAAAGTCATTTAAAGCTAATTTTGAAACTAAATTAGCATCCATAGCTAAGGATCATCACAAAACATTCTTTAGCTATGTCCATGATGGAAAAAGGGAAGGCCTGGCTTTGCACCAAATTCAGAGTGGATGGTACCACTCATACTAAACCCGAAGACATAGCAAACCTGTTAGCAGACACGTTTGGCAACAATTTCACACCCTTTTTCTCCACCGATCATGCCTGACAACATACCTGTCAACAGTTCTCTACCTATTATCTCCAAATAACAGGTCATAACCACACTCCTCAATGCCAAAAGCACAGCATCTATGGGACCAGATAACATCCCAGGCTGCTTACTAAACAGTCTAAAGCAAGAGCTAGCAGAACCACTGGATATTGCCTTCAACCACAGTTTATATACTGGCTTTGACCCGGCAGACAGGAACAAAGCAACCCTACAACCTTTGCACAGAAGGGGGTCCTTCAACCGACCTGGGAACTATACACCCATAAGCCTGACCAGCCTTGTCTGTAAGGCTATGAGAGAATGATCTTGGACGTTATCCACAAGGACATTGGTGACTTCAAACTCTTCACTTGACACAGTTGGGCTTTGTCAAGGGCTGATCATGCGTGTTAAACCTAGTGGAATTCTTTGAGAGTGTCACCAAAGTCCTGGTGAAGGCAAATCAGTACATGCTGCCTATCTCAACTTAGCCAAGGGCTTTGATACAATCCCCCACTGAGGCAACATTGCAGAACTCACCTAACTGGGGATTAACCCATACGTCATTAGATGGGTAGCCAACTGCCTCACCAACAGAATGCATGCAGTCACAGGTGCCTCTGCCATCAGACCTGTTACCAGTGGTGTCTTATGAGCGACTGTGCTGGGCCCCTATTACTTATGAGAAAGTATTTCTCAGAAAATAATGCAAAAAGAGATGGCCTGTGGCTCAACAGGTTTTCTGGTTACTGCAAACTGGGAAAAATCACTGGATCCCCAAATGATGGCAACATCCTACAAAATTTGCTTACATACATAAATGATTGTTGTCAAAGCCACAGACTTAAAGTTAATCCAAAATAATGCACTATTATTCCTTTTGTCAAAAGAAAAGTCCCTGCAAATTACAATATTAATAATACCCCCCCACATGTTCTAACACAATAGCAAGAGATTTAGGAATGCAGGTTGATGGCAACCTCACCTTTGATCACCATGTGTTCACAGTGGTAATGAAGGCTCTTTATGATGTACACATCATAAGTGAGGGCATAGCATCCAGGACTAAGGATGTTTTAACTCCACTGTACTTGTCCCTCGTCAGACAAATAATAGAATACAATGCTCCCTTCTGCATGTACCTCACCAGATACCTACAGCAGCTGGAGAGATCTCAGAGGTTTCTCACTAAGAAAATGCAGGGGTTTCCAAATCATTACCTACATGGACAGACCAAAGTCCCTGTCACTGTACTCTGCATCATACAAAATTCTGAGAGGCAACCTGTGCCTGGCCTACAGAGCAGTTTGAAACTCTGCCTTAATGGAAATGCTGTAACTCCGCAAATCACATGCAACAAGACTCACTCACTTTTGGGACCTTAACTCAGCCTGCAACATCAACAAGACATGCTGGAGAGACAGCTATGTCTCCCAGAGAGTGCCACTCCTGTGGAACAAACTCCCAATTCATGTAAAACTGAGCTCCTTAATGACCATATTTAAGTATTACTGGGACAATTGGATGGGAAATCATTGATTTACCTGGGGGGGGGGCACCTATGTCATTCTTAGACAGGATCAGCTGGTGCTGATCATGAATTTGCAACTATGGACTACATATCTTGGTCTATAAGGGAACAATGGCACAACTTGGGTAGGCTTGACAAGGCACTAGTACCATTAGCTGCTTAACCTCCAATGAACCTATGAACCTAGGCCCATTATAGTAGTAGCCTCAAATGAGCCTATGAAGCTATGAACCTATGGAGGCCAGCCAACATCTTGTCTCACACATGTGCTGCTGATGTCATGTACTATAAGTTCAGCTACAATCTTGCAAAAGTCAGACTTGTGCCGTGGTACTTGTGTTGTGTTGTGTACTGTGTTCTGTAGTCTGCGTACTTAGATAGATAGGTATTCTATTCTCACTCCAGTCAACTATGTGTGCTCTTGCTTGACATTACAGAGAGCCTTTTACCACAGCATGTGGGATACTATTATTATCATATTCTCAACAGACTCTGCTGATGTCATCAGCTATATCAGATGTTTGGATATTCGGTCATCCCAACAGGGCATGGTCAGATTCTGGCCTGGAAGCCAGTCAGATATCATCTATTCCTATAACAGACAGATGATAGTGACATGGCTTTTAACCTATCCATATATATCATGCCATGGTTTTTAGGCCCTGTATTATCTTCCTGAGAAAGTCCTGAGGTCTCTCCAACTGCTGCATGTGTCTGTAGAGGTACATGCAAGAGAGAGCATTACATTGTATTAATGTTCTCATGAGGTTTGACTACAGTGCTGTGATACAATCCTAAGATCTAAATATGAAGACATGACTTATGATGTGTACCATGCATTTGTCTTGGAATAGTATTAATTAGATAACTTAGAAAGTAATGATACACCATACAATCCTAAGATCTGAATATGATGGTGTGACTTATGATGTGCACCATACATTTGTCTTGGAAGAGTATTAAAGAAACAAGTTAGAAAGTAATGATACATGTTGCAGTTTCTGACCTCAGCCCCATTACAAGAGAAGTCACTATAATGTTGTGAAATGTTGATGCTATCAACTGTCTAACCTTCCAAGTCCAATATATGTCAAAGGGACAATGACCACTTCAACAACACAAATGCAGATATGCTAAGCACTAAGTTAGCTATGTACCCTGAACATCAGACACAGCTTTTGTATCCCTGAATCCAAAAGATAGAAAACAGGGATATGGTTTATTATCACTTACACAGGATTTTGTGCTTGCACAGGGTGTTGTTTAAGGATGACAGGAAGCCTAGGCTGACACAGAAGGTTAGTGAGTGTGTGTGAGTAGGAAGGAGAAGAAGGCAGACATGGGGATAAAACAACTGGCCAGTGAGACAAACTGAGTAACTGTTGTGTGTATGTCTGTAGAGGTTCTCCAAGTGAAACTGGTGTGTGAGTGTCTGCATGAGTACAGCCCAGCTCTGTGTCTTGGTCTGTCAGACACATGTAAACCATGCATGGTAGAGATGTCAGTTCATCACTGTTGTCGCCGATCATGAGAACTGGCTCTGCCAGGAGTTGTACTGGCATGTCCACACCCATGGTTAGATGCAGTGCTGCTACCTGAATATGACTGATATTTGCTGGACAAGCACCCTTCACAGGGACACCCTGGACCATGGCTTCATTGCCTGCCATGTCTGTGTGTGGACAGCAGACTCACTGATGGTACAGTAGAACTACTGCCACTATAGAAGTGTGATCGGTCACAGCCATGATGGCTGACAGCCGATGATGTGGCTGACCTATGCCCATGATGATGCTGTTCTCCTCCCAGCAGATGTGCCATCACAGACACTGCTGGTTCCATGACAGACACCCTTCAGTCCATCACAGACATCCCTCTTTCTAATTTTTCATTCATCCGATCCAGTGAATCAGCAACACGGTGGCGGCAGTCACACATGTCAGACTGTGCTACATCCACAACCCTGAGCATTTGTCTGGATCACCTATGGGAATGTGCCTGTGCCTCCATGATGGCTCGACACATACATTGAGTGGCACAGGAATTGACACCTGCACCAGGTAGAAGAGGGACAGCAGGCCTGCTGTGAGCACCCCTTTCAAGCCTTCTGTGTGGCACCTCACTGACACTTTAGTTATGGACAGACTCAACATGCACTAAAGCCACAGTAGCACACTTCCCTGATCATTGTCCTCACTTTCCACCTGTCCAATATCAGTGGGCTCAGTGGACTGGGTAGGAATGGGCCTACTGGCTGTGTCTAATGGAAATGCAGGGGATGGCTGTAAGTCAATCTCTGTGTCAGATTCACCCTCTGCACCCCCAACTGTAGCTTGTTTTGGCCACAATCATCATCATTAGAGTTTGAGGATTCACTGTTTTCAGGTGGCACAGGACCCACACCCCAACTCTCATGATCACCTGTGATAAAAAGCAAGAAACACTGGAATACATTAATACCTGTGTTACTATAGTGCAATATACACTAGCAAACTAACAGTGCTGTCACTATTACAGACAGTATAGCAATACACTCAACAGGCCTGAGATCAATATCACAAACTCCAATATTTCCTTAAATTGCGCATCAGTACTGACATAAAAATATTTACATTTGGCTTACCATCCACAGAAGAAGTACCGTGCTGTACTCCAGATGGTCCTGGAAGAAGTTAAGCAAGAGGTAATGGCAACATCATCACAATTAACAGTAGCACAGAGGATAATACAGTTACCCTGTATATGTGCATTAATGGTACTTTGAACAAGAAAGTAGATGACAATTCCAAACTAAGCTCAAAACTAAGCTTATAACTGTAGCAGTTAAAGACAAATATACCTCAAGACTGGTCAAATAATACAACTCCATAGAGCTACAAGTCCATCTAACCATAGGTAAAAACCCCTTTCATACCGTTGTTAGCTATAGGTCTCCCACCATGAACCATGAGAACCACTCTGCCTCCCTGGACTTACTTGGGTCACTATACAGCCAGGCACCTTGGGTGATTTTAACTATTCTTCCACTGATTGGAAGTTATATATGAGCTGAAACACATCTGCCCTAAGGTTCCTGGACTTTGTAAATACAAATGAACTGGAACAGAAGGTCTGCACCCCCACATGAGGCTTGAATGTCCTTGACTTAATACTGACCAACACAGGGGGTCTCTGCAGTGTTGCCCTCCCTGGTAAGGTCTGATCGTAAATCAGTCTTGTTCAAAGTAGTGATCATACCTGACCCCTCCAAGGGCAAAAAGATGAAAAAAAAATAAAAAAGATGAAAAATTCCTTGAAAAAAAAATATAGCCTCCTAAGTAATGGGATAAATAGTTTCAATGCCCCTAGTACCACTGTCAACAATGACTCATATACAGAGGTGTACACAAATGCCCTGTATAAACATCTGTACAAATGTATAGACTCAGCTGTAACATATTGGATCAAAACAAGGTCCTCACAAAAACACAAGCCACCTTCTGGACATCAAGCATAAATAGATTATGCAACAAGAGGAAGAAACTGAAGTCCAGGACCAAGAGGGAAATTACTCATCAGAGGAAAGACACCCTCCACAGCTTGAACAAGCAAATTAGATATCTCAAAAAGTCCTCTAAAGCCAATTATGAAGCTAAACTAACATACCTAGCTAAGGATAATCACAAGGCATTCTTTAGGTATGTCAGAAATCTAAAAGGGATGGCCCAGCTTTGTGCTGAACTATAGTGGATTATAGCTCTCATACTGACCCTGAGGACATTAACAACCTGCTAGCAGACAGATGTGGTGCAAACTTCACCCCTCCCATCCCCATCAGAAATACCCCAAAGCATACCTGTCATCAGTTTCTTCAAATATCAGGTCACAACTGCACTCCCCATGTTCAAAAGCACAGCCTCTGTGGGACTGGATAACATCTCAGGCTTCCTACTAAATGATCTAAAACAGGACCTAGTGGAACCATTTGACACTCTCTTCAACCACAGTCTAAGTACTGGCTTTGTCCCAGCAGATTGGAAAACAGCAACAGTAATTCCCTTGCACAAAAGGGGTCCATCAACTGACCCTGGGAACTATAGACCCATAGGCCTAACCAGGCTTATCTGCAAGGCCATGGAGAGAATCATTATGGACCTTATCAACAAAGACATAGATGACTTCCAAACTCTTGACCCGACCCAATTTGACTTCATTAAAGGTAGATCATGAATATTAAACCTGGTGAACTTCATCAAGATTGCCCGCAAGGTCGTGTATGAAGGCAAAGCAGTACATACACCCTATCTTGACTTAGCCAAGATTTTTGACACAATTCCCCACTCAGATATTCTTGAGAAACTCACTCAGCTGGGAATTAACATGTGTCACTAGATGGGTAGCCAACTGGCTCACCAACAGAATGCATACAGTTGAAGTTGGGGATTCCACCTCTACCAGCAGACCAGTTACCAGTGGTTTACTGAGGCCCCTACTGTTTGGAGTCTATTTAACAGAATTCCAAGTGAAAATAGATGGCCTGGAGCTTACCAAGTTCATCAATGACTGCAAACTGGGTGCAATCATTGAGTCTCCAATGATGTTGACATACTATAAAATGGGCTTACACAGAAAATTATTGTGCCAAAGCCATGGATTTAAACTAAATGCAAAAAATGCTTTATCATCCATTTTGGCAAAGGGGAAGCCCCTGCAAATTACAATATTAACACTAACCCACTTAGCTCAAACCCTATGCTGAAAGATTTGGGAACACAGGTTGATAGCAACCTTAACTTTGATTACCATATCACCATGTGTCTACAGTGGTAAGGAAGGCCTTCTACATTGCACATCATATAAGTAAGGGCATTCCACTAAGGATGTTATAAATCCCCTGTTTTCATCCCTCATCAAACCACTAATAGAGTGCAACACTCCCTTCTGTATGTACCTTACCAGATACCTGCAGCAGCTGGAGAAACCACAGAGGTTTCTCACATTGAAAGTTCAAATCCTTCAACACATGACCTACATGGACAGACTGAAGGCCCTGTCACTGTACTCTGTATCTTATAGGATGCTGAGAGGTGACTTGTGCCTGGCCTGTAGAGCAGTCACAGACCCTACCCTAATGGAAATGCTGCACATCCACAAGTCAAATGGGGCAAGATACGCTTGCTCTAGGGATGTTAAGCTAACCTGTGACATTAACAGGACATGCTGGAGAGACAGATATGTCTCCCAGAGATTGCCACTCCTGTGGAACAAACTCCCAATTCACATCAAACAGACCTCCTCAATGACCCTATTTAAGCATAACTTAGACAACTGGATGGGAGACTGTAAATTTACCCTTGTGGTGTCACCTATATCCATCTTGGATAAGAACAGTCAGTGCTAATCATAGACTCGCTCTGCAAATATAGACCATAAAACTTTGTCAATAAGGGAACAAGGGTATAACATGGCTAGCCTTATAAAGGCCCTACAGCCAATAGCCTTGTAACCTCATATGAACATATGAATCTTCAATCCCCCCAAAAAAGGACATGTGATACAGAATTAACTTATTAATTTTAATTGTTTCACTATACAATGGTATTCAATTGTTGAGATATCAAAGCTTACCTGGAAGCTCCTCCTAGAATGTGCTTCCTGTATCAGTAGGTGTTGTGCCCACATCCAGGATATGCTGTACTGCACTCTCCTGGGAGTGATCTGGATCTCTCAGCTTGACCAGGAACTCTTCACTGAGGGGTTAGTGGTGGTTCCCTAGCAGACTGTCCTCTGGTAACCATTTGGTCATGGTCCACTGCAGCTGCTGACCTTCTTAGAGATGTTATCATGGCAGTGGCCCTGTGACACACCTGCTCATATGTCCTGCTGTTGCCACTCACAACATTGACATCATAAACAATCTGCTGCCATAGTCACATTCTACTGGGCATATTTCCCCATCCCCTTTGCAGGAAAAAAGCATCATGTTGCTGAAACCCATCAACTATGACTAGGTTTTCAGCATCAGTGAACAGGGGTCTCTGTGGATTGACATGCCTGAGTGACATACATGCAGGTTTCCCAGAAGACAACAGAAGTATCATACACATACATAACTGCAAAATAACTGTTTCCAGATACAACTGAAAAGGTAGCCAGTGAGTATTACCCACTGGTGAAACATAAAACAGTCTAGAAATGTGAAATACTAACAACAGCAGGATGCAAAACAAGGAAAGTAACAAGAGCAACCTATCCTTCTTTGTGCCATAACAGTAAGTCACCTTTGCCCCCAAAAGAACAGTCCAGTCTTGTTTGTGCCATAACAGCAACTCATCCTTGCTCCCTTCCCCACAAAAGAACAGGCAAATGACTCATATTGCTAACAAACCCTCTTTGAAATGCTAAAAAAGCTATCAAAGGACCTGTCCCTGACATATTTGTACTTATTTATCACACAGCATTCCATTTTCATGTATTGTCAATCATGTGTACCTCTGAAATGGCTTGACAAACAGGCCCATGCTATCAGTCCACTTCTAACTAATGCATACAGATAAAAGTGTTAAAGTCTTTGCTTCACACTCTTCTTAATTACATTCCAGTATATATAGTATGTAGGTGACAAAATGGGAGCATACCTGCTGAAGTTCAGAACTTAAATACATATAGCTCTCCTCACCATCAGTTTGGTTAGCTACATGTTTGCCTTTTTATAATGGTGTAGATTATTAATGGATTGCATCTGTCTGTTTGCGTTTACATATGTGAATTATAGCAACAAAAGAGAAGGATGCCTGTACAAACACAAAGGCCAATGCTGGTCACACAATATGAACCAAAAAGACAAATAACCTGCATGGCTACCATGACCATAAAATTAAAATAGATCAGTTTATTAAGAACAAGAATACACACTTTCACATTCACAAATGCTTCATCAGATCCACACATTTCTTAAAACAAACATTCCTGCATTTAAAGCAGAGACCAATCAATCATGTTGCTCATGAATTAAAGAACCAATTAAATTATAGAAACATTATGTATGTGACTTCCTTCTTCTCAAGGTGGGTTTTAGAAAAACATTTGCATTGATGCCTGGAAATTTTTGAACCTGTAGTCTAAGCATCCATTTCAGCTCCAGATTTTCCAAATACATGTTCAAATCGCACCCCCCCCCCACAGGGTTCACCCTTACATATTGCAATACCCTAAAGGAGAACATATGTTGTGGATTCTCTTGTATATGTCTGCTAGGGCATTCTTAACATTATGTGTACTGACATCATAAAGATGTCTCAAAATCCTATCTTTGAATTTCTGTACAGTTTTACCTACATAGAAGAAGGAACAGGCTTTGCATGTGGTCACATATACCACATTTTGTGTCTGAAAATCTGCATGGAACATGGGCTTAAATGTAAAATCATATCCTGGATGTTGGAGTGCAGAGCCTGTTACTTAACTATACCAACTCCGAGATTGCACTACAGTGAGGAAAATGGCAAAACAGGAGTTCCGCACTGTATGGTGATCTCAATGCAAAGTGATTGAAGTTTCAAAACTTCGAACATATGGTCTTCAAAGTTTTGAAGCTTTTATGAGCTGATAGGGATCTGCCTAAATACATCTGGGGAGGTCCTGTAGTACAATC
Organism: Protopterus annectens; assembly: GCF_019279795.1. Taxonomy (NCBI): domain Eukaryota; kingdom Metazoa; phylum Chordata; order Ceratodontiformes; family Protopteridae; genus Protopterus; species Protopterus annectens. The sequence goes on along the minus strand of NC_056729.1, from coordinate 112,630,052 downwards.
TGTACATGTACAGAAATGTACACAGTATGTTCCATGCACACAACATAATCCTATGGAAACAGCTGCAGCAGGATCAACAAGTGTAAAAGGCACATATCACACCACCAATGCCAAAGTCACCACACCCACAGGCAGATGAGGAATCAGAGAGGACTTCACCAGCTTCTGTGGGTGTAGGAAAACATAGTTGCACTCAGTATGCCCTTGCATTGGCTAAGAGACAATGCATAGCACAATTACTCACCACCTAGGAGCCTAAAACCTTCCTCTTAGTCACATACATATAGTAACAATGATGCCAGGCAACTCATTCAAACCTTTACTTCTCCATGCATTGTCTGTGTACTGCTTGCATCAGACAGAGTCAACCATTGACTAACACTGTGGTAACTGTTGCACTTACAAGGTAAGTTCTGAACCTGGAGTGTATTGTTTGATTATCTTATGGCATATACTTATATTTCATCATTTATTACAGTACGCAAGTAAAAGGCAGGTGATTTGTACAAACATTACTGTAAAATGTGACAGCAGAGACTTATTTGACTTATATGGGCCCATTAGTAAGTAGTAGGCCTCAGACAACAAAGATTTACACAGTATTATCTCTCAAAAGTACTGATGATCACTGCATGCCCTCAGTTTAGCTCCATAAGTTTGCACTAGAAAATTATTGATGAAAGAAGTTAGAAAGTAATGATACATGTTGCAGTTTTTGATTTCACAACCTTCACAAAATCAAACAGCAGGCAGGAAGCAAAACAAGGAGATCAACAAGTGCAACATGTCCTTATTTGTGCCATAACAGTAACTCACATTTGTTCCCTCAAAAGAACAGTCCATTCTTGTTTGTGCCATAATAGCAACTTACCTTGGCCTCCCCCAAAAGAACAGTCTGTGCTTGTATATGCAATAACAGTAACTCACCTTTGCTCCCTCCTCCATAGCGTAGCCTGTGCTTGTTTCTGCCATCCAACCTGTCCCTCAGTTGTTGGCAAATGCATATCATATTATTGCCCATTAATATCCTCACACATTTTAAGCCCAGTGATATAGTAGGGCTTACAGACTACATGCCTCAGAGTACTGGTCAGATAACTGATGAATGACCAGAAAGCACAGAAAGGTATGACAGAGCTGTATATTTGCAAGCAATAATCAGAATGTGCTTTCTCATCACTAAGTGCACTATGTCCTAATATACTTATTAATAAATATGGAAATAGTTTATGGTTTGATATCAGTGTGCATTCTGTTGCAGTTGGTCGTGTGATAAATGATTTCAGTTCTTTGCTGCAAAGCTGTTTGTGTGGCAAAGAGAGATAAGTACTCATCCTGTTTTCTGAAGGTACAGAGGAGTAAGAGTTGAGAAATCCAGACCTATTTAGACATATCTCATGTGTACTAACATTTTCTACTGTGTATGTCATAGACTGCTTTTCCTCATTTCAACTATTTTCCCTTTTTAATTTAGTCTTTTCTTTTATACTAAATAATACTGAAAACCTAATGGAGAAAATACAATTTGCCAACAAATGAAGAGGAGGTTGGATGTTAATGAAACTGAATCTGAGAACTGTGCACTACTTACTTGCATTTCCAGTCTTGATAGGCCTACATGTAACACTTTGTAAGTCTAACCTTACACACCCTCCTGATGTAAGCATTCACAGTTGCCATCTCATAAACACAAACACTGAGGGGGTGCCTGCACTATGTTTACATTCCTACATGCATCGATTTTTTTGGGGGGGATTCAACAATTCTGATGATCATTTGCATCTTCACTGTGCTGACAGCCTTGAATCTCCACAACTGGCAAACATGTAGCTAGGGAAACTGAAGGGGAGCCAAATGTATAACACAGAAAGGAGGATATTACTTTGGGATATGTCTGCACAGAGGAGTACTGTTTTTAGGTGGATATGCCTGCATTTCATCAGCTGCATATTGCATATGCTGACATGTAACTATGAATAGTCTGATTAATGTTTTTATACAGTATTTATTTTGATTAGCACACACTTACACCTTTAGCTGTCTGCATCATACCTCTCAACTGTACAGATTTTTGCAGAATGTCCAGACTTTTGTTTCATATTTTTGGTCCATTTTTCATAAAACTGTGATTTCCTGGCAAAATATTGCCAATTCATTAAAGAGTGATATCAGAAAAAAACAACAGACATTTGAGTTTCAGATGCCATATCTTTATAAAATTCATGAACCTGTTATGCTATCAACTTTCTAAGTTTGTAAGAGCAATAGTTAAAAATTCACCCTATTTTGGGCCTTTCCCCTCATTATTTATGGCTTTGTCCAGATGTCTTGCTATAAGTGGTTGAGAAGTATGGTCTGCATTATTTACAATGTGTACTGTTAATTTGGGGACAGGGAAGAAAAGCATTTCTGTTCTTAACACAAGCCCTGTTACTTTAGCAACTTTCTAAGTTAATAAGAGCAATATTTAAAATCTGTCCTTATTTTTGGACCTTTGCCCCCCATTATTTATGCCTTTGTCCAAATTTCTTGCTCTAAGAGGTTGAGAGGTATGTTGTGTAGACTTCTTTCTGTGGCTGTATTTGAAGTTTTTGAATACAGATGAAACACCAACATAGTCTACATGGTTGATTTCTGGCTTGCTGAATTGCTCCATGGTGTTTCCTGGGTTGATTAGCATGCTGTTCAGCTCTTATGCAGCTGATTGGCATGCAGTAGTGTTTAACTTCTTTCCATGGGGGTGTATGCCTCTACACGGTGCTTACTAAATTTAGATTTTCCAGCTATGCAGGCACAGTGAAAAACTACTGTGTAGGCTTTATTGAATCTTGAGGGTAGAGTTTTATTTGGGTTGAGCATGATTTGTGAGTTACAAAACCATGTTTCAGTGACTGTTAAAGCTACCTGACTAACACTGTCAGATGTGCATATGAGTGTGGAGTCATATGCATATTGTATTATGGAGACCTATTGTGTGAATTTGTGGAGGGTGTTGGTGAGAATGTTAAAAAGGATGAGAACAATGATAGATCCTTGTGGCACACCACTGGTGACTAGAAGGTAAGAAGAGAGGGTGGAGTGCCATTTTACTGATGGATACTTATAGGATAGGTAGCCTTTGAACCATAGAAAGGTGGGCTGAGATATACCTAGTGAGGACATTTGAAGAAGAAGTTGGCTGTGAAAAACTGTGTTGAAGGCTTTAGAGAAATCTAAAAATAAGAAGGATACTAGTTTATGATTATCTCTAGCTATATCACCAGTATCTATGAAGGTTACAAGTGCAATGTTAGTACTGTGGGGAGGGACAGTAGTTATGTTGTATGAGGAACAGGAGGTTTTTCCTGCAGCAGATAGTTTAGCAATTGTTTTTGAATACATTTTTCAAAAAATTGAAGAGGCAGGATAAGATTGCTGTACTTTTAAAGTTAGTAATGTCTGTTGAATTTCATTGTTCGCATAGACAAATAATGTGTGATTTTTTTTTCTCCAACTAGACAGCGTGTGAGATTCCTAGATTGACCTATTTATAAGGACTGAAAGAGGAAAGGCAATGCCATTGATTGCTATTTTAAGGTACTCTCCTGGAAGGTCATCAGCTGAAGTGAAGTATGGTTTGAGTTTGTTTAAGAGTAGTTTTATATAGGATGTAGGCACAAGTTTGAAGGTGAAAGTGAACGTGGTGATACATGGTCATTGGGCAGGGATGAGCCTCGTGGGACGCCACTTGTAACTGGTTTTGAGTCTGACATGGCTCCAGCAATTCTAACCATATGGGTTCTGTCTTTGAGCCAATTTGCAACCCATCTAGTGACATAGGAGTTTATATTTAAGCAGGTGAGCTTATCTATAATGCCCGAGTGAGGTATTGTATCGAAGGCTTTTGCGAGGTCCAGGTAGGCTGTGTGGACCACCTTCCCATCGTCAATGGCCTTGGTGACTGTTTCAGAGAAATCAACCAGGTTTAAGAGGCAGGATCTACCCTTAACAAACCGAACTGGGTAGGATCCAGTGTCTGTAGGTCCCCAATATCTTTATTTATGAGGTCCATGATGATCCTTTCCATAGCTTTGCAGACCAAGCTAGTCAGGCTTATGGGGCAATAGTTTCCAGGATCCGTTGAGCCACCACCTTTGTGGAGAGGGACCACTGTTGCTGTATGCCACTCTTTGGGTACATATCTTGTAGTAAGGCTGAGATTGAACAGTAGTTTTATGTTTGGGTTTAGCTCTTCTTGGAGTTCATGTAGGACACAGCCAGGGACACCGTCTGGTCCCATTGATGCTGTGTTTTTTGCTTTGGAGAGGGCAGCTCTTACCTGAGCATCTGAGATGTCAGGGGGGGCAGCACTTTGCTGGGATAGATATTTGCCCTTTTGGTGGGTTGGGGGGGTTTGCACTGAACCTATCAGCTAGGATGTTGGCAATGTCTGTGGGTTCGGTGTATTTTTGTCATTTTGGACTAATTCTGAGCATATCTGGGAATTCCCACCCAGGTTCCTAACATAACTAAAGAAAGCCTTGTGATTATCCTTAGTGTCCTGTGCAATTTGTCTCTCGAAGCTGGCCTTAGACGATTTTATGAGTGCCAGTAGTTTTTTGCTAATACTGATCAGAGATGACTTCCCTTTTTGGGATTTTGCTCTATCATGTAGTAACTTCCTCCTTCTATTGTATAGTTTGTTTATGGCTAGGGTCCACCAGACAGGACGTCTGCCTTTGGAGGATTGGGTCTTAGTTTTATTTGGGATTGCATGATCCATGCATTCCTGAAGGTGTTCATAGAATGCATTTATAAAGGATTCTGCGGTCTGGGCCGTATTTTCCACAGGCCCGGGGGCTTTGAAGGACTCCACCTCGGTTTTGAGGAGTGTGAAATTTGCTTTAGAGAAGTTTTTCACTGTGGTAGTTTATAAATTCTAAGAACCTTTGGGCTAGAGTGTTGGAGCTAGAGTAATGCTCCCAGTCTATGTTTGGGTAGTTGAGGTCGCCCAATATAATGGTGTTTGGAGAGACCTTCATATTTTCCAATGTTCTCAGGAAGGCCAAGTGGGGTTCCTGGGTTTGGGAGGGTGGTCTGTAGCAGGCTATAAACTGGAAGGCAGTTTTACCCACTGTTAGTTGCACATGGATAGTCTCTGATGCTTCGTGCTGTGTCACCAACCTGGAGGTGTGGGTATCTTTGACGAATATTGATACTCCCCCTCATTTTGTGGTTCGGTCCATGTTTTGTGGCCGAAAAGCATGGTATGAGGTATAACCTGGTAGTGCTGGGGTGCTCTAGGGAGCCTTGAACCAGGTTTCTGTTACTGCACAGATATTGATGTTCTCTATGCTAAGGAGAGTTTCGAGTGCATGCATCTTGAGGTTTAGACTTCTGGCGTTGAGTAGCATTACTCTTAATTTCTTATCCCTTGTGATACCTATGGAGGTGGGTTTGTCTTCTGAGCCTTGCCTAAAAAAGGCACTATGGGGGTAGCAAGAGCTTTTGCCAATATCCAAAAGCCCAGGGGTGACAGGTGCAAGCCGTCTCTAGCGAAGCATCGTGGCTTGTTGAGCATGTCATCCCAGGCTGACAGGCATTGGATCCCCTTTGAATGGCATCAATACTTAAGCCAATTGTTGAAATTGATCATCTTGTCTTCATATTGTGGCATCATTCTTGGTGAGGGTAAGATGCTACTCAAGGTCAGGGTCATACCGGCCTGGGCTACATGCTCAGAGAGCTCCTCTATGTCTCTTTTCATGTAGTCCAGGGAGGTACGTCTCTGGTCATTCACACAAGCATGGACAATGACTGAGTCATATTTGTACTTGCCTTGGAGTGACCTGAGTGCTTGTGTTATGTGGCGGATCCTAGTGCCTGACAGGCAGCTCACTGTGACCTTCTCCTTGTTCAGCCTGGTGATCGGGATGTCAGTGTGCCTGACAATAGAGTCATCTATTACAAGTGCATCAGGTGTGTTGTTTACCCTTAAGAGCTGTGACTGTTCAGCACATTGGCTTTGTGAGCTATGTGTTGCACATGTTTTGTTTTGGGGTAGCAGTTGCTTGAGTGTCTGCTTTGGAGGTCTCTGCTGCTTAGGCAGATTTTTATTTAGAGCCTCCGAGTATGTTTTTGTATGTTTATGTGTTTGGTTTGCTGTCGTGGTAGGTCTATGTGAGACTGGAATTGTAGTGAGTGTGGTTTCCTTCTCCTCCTGACTGGTTTCACCAGTACTGAGTTGAGAGAGCTTTGCCTCCAGTATGGCTATATGGTTGCATCTCTCACGTGTTGGAATTTGTTGGGAGGAGGAGAGGGTTGTCTGTGTACATGAGGCAGTTGTAACATTGCCTCAAGATTCCCAGAGTCACCAGCTGGACCGGAGAGGAGATTGACAACTGACCTATGGACATGCTAGAATAATATTGGGAATTCCTTTATAACTGAAAAAAAGGGCCAATTGGGAACAAGGTACTCAAGGGGAGTTTGTGAGGGTGTAGTGCTTTTAATTTTTTAGTGCTGACTTATATAATTGCTTTAGTGAGCAAGTGCCAGGTATCTTAAATGCAATGTGTTACAGGTAACTTAAATGCAAAAACGACAAACAGTAACTTTCTTTCAAGTGAAACAAGGAAATAAGTACAGTAAGCAATGCAGATATCACTAGGGATCCACAGAAGCACTGAAAAGCCACGTTTTAGGTGGAATTAGCGTTTCAGGAAAAAACAAGCAAACAAACAAGCATACAAACAAAAATAGATTCAGCAGGCCTGGATCTAGTTTATGCTACAGCAAACAAGGTGTACCAGTTTCAGTAAGAAACAGTTCAAATATGCAAGCACTATAAGCCTTTAACCAGAAATTCCCAGCTCAGAAGGGCACAGTCCAGCTTCTCCTCCCACAAGAGTGCAGACCATGAATCTTCTTAGTGTAAAATAACTGGCCTGAAGCCCAAGTGCTTAAACCAGAACTAATACACTTTTAGAATAACAGACACTGAGCCCTCAATCAGCAGTTCCCAACTTAGAAGGATGTAAGCTATCTGTCCTGCCACCACAGTGCAGGCCACATACCTTCCTAATGTAAAACAACTGGTCTGAAGCCCAAGTGCTTAATCCAAAAGGCTTAGAATGATAGCTACACTTTAATCAAGTTACTACCAAGCAGTAATAAATACAATTACAGACTTTAAAGAATGCCTGGATTAGTGCTCAAGTTATACAAACAAAGCTAGATTCAGCAGGCCTGGATCTAGTCTATGCTACAGCAAACAAGGTGTACCAATTTCAGTAAGTAGCAATTCAAATATGCAGGCACTATAAGCCTTTAACCAGAAATTCCCAGCTCAGAAGGGCAGAGTCCAGCCTCTCCTCCCACAAGAGTGCAGACCACAAACCCTTTTAATTTAAAATAACTGGCCTCAAGCCCAAGTGCTTAAACCAGAATTAATACACTTTTAGAATAACAGACACTGAGCCCTCAATCAGCAGTTCCTAACTTAGAAGGATGTAAGCTACCTGTTCTGCCACTACAGTGCAGACCACAAACCTTCTTAATGTAAACAACTGGCCTGAAGCCCAAGTGCTTAAACTAAAAGGCTTAGAATGAGTTACACCAAGCAGTAATAAATACAATTGAGTACTTTTAAGATGACGCAAAGGCAAAATAAAGTAGGAAGAAACACAAATACAGTAAAAGCAGATACATTTTTTTTTTTTTTTTGAGTGAGCAAATGAGATGGTCCCAGGAGTTACAGGACAGAAACAAGTGCAAATGCAGGCCTTCAAATGAGAAAGTTGAGAGAGATGGAAGACCGCCCAAATGGCCAATAACTACAAATTCTGGGCCAGAACCACTCCTTATGTGGTAGACAGGTTACCTAGTGCTTACCACTCCCACTGATAAGCTAGAAGGCTTCCCTCCAACACAGAAAGGCTTGGGGGCTCAGAAGCTTACAAATAGTCCTGGATACAGCAAATCTGTATCTGAAACACTAATTATAGGAAAGGTAGGAAACAGGCTTACAATATTTTTTTTTATTTGTTACCTGTAGTGAAGACTTTACCATCATATATTCATCTTATATTTGATTTTTTAGATAAAATGAAGAATGTTGAATGGAATAATCAAATGTATTGGATTACACTGGATGTGAAGAGCCTCTATATGAATATTTGGCATGAATTTGGGATTGAGGCTCTTAAATTCTTTTTAGGCAATAGCCCATCTACTGAATATATAGTAGATCTTACACATTTTTGTCTAACTCATAATTTTTTTGAGTTTAATAAAAATTTATATATATATATTAAAACAAGGGACAGCCATGGGGCCAGCTTTTGCCCCCCTGTATGCCAACTTGAGTATGGGCCTTTTTGAGACTGAACATTTGTACAGAAATAATTTCTGTAGGAATGTAATTAGATATTATAGATTCATCGATGACCTGATATTTTTGGTACAAGGGAGCCAAGATTTAGTTGAGAATTTTGTTTCTGAGTTACATAATAGTAGATTTCATTTAGAATTTGATGGCCTTAAAATAGGGACCCGGATTTCTTTCCTGGATGCCACATTGAGTATTCTGGAAGGAAAAAATTTATATACATCAGTTAATAGGAAATTTGAAGAAGGAACACAGTTTGTACGTGGACAGAGTTGTCACCCCCTCATACACTAGAGGCATTGCCTTTTGGTGAAGTCCTTAGGATTTCTAGGTTATGTAATAATGATTATGATTTTAAAAAAGAACTGAGTAAAACTATTGAGATGTTTGGGTGAAGGGGGTATTGTAATGAGATGATTGATAAAAGTTCTAAAAAATTCTTTTGAAGTAATAATAAAAGAGGAAGGGGTAGTGTTAATAAGTTACCTATTACTTCCTTTAACAATAAGACTAAAGAACAATTTGACACCATCTATTTTGTAGCTACATAGAGCTGTCTGAGTACTGAGATGATACAACAGGTGAGGTATTATTGGGAATATTTTTGTTCCCTTGGAAATGTGGCTGTATGGTTGAAGGAAAAATTGGGGATTTCCTTTAGAAGAGGCAAAAATATTCAGAATTTCATAGTAAGGAGTAAATTTACTATGCCTTCCATGTATTTAGAATATAGAGTAATATCAAGTGGGACATCAACTTGTGGTAGGTGTAAGGCATGCAAGTTTGTGGTTAGGAGTTTTCCACAAATTAACAATATATTTTTTAATACCATGGGACCATTTTACATGTAATTCTGAGGGTGTTATTTATGCTCTCAGATGCCCCTGTAATCAATTTTATATTGGGGAGACAAAGAGGTCATTCAAAGTTAGACTGATGGAGCATGCAAGGGATATCAGTAATAGGACAGAAGAAAGTTCTGTTGCAATGCATTTTGAGAAATTTCATCAAGGCAGTAATGAGGGGTTAAAAGGAACAGTGTTAGAGAAAATTAATGTATCCCATTTTGATGTAAATAATTTAAAAAAACAGTTACTGTCTAAAGAAGCTGTTTATATTTTAAAGTTTGGCACTTTATACCCGTATGGGTTAAATGTGGAATTGAACTGGAGAATATTAATTTCATTTTTTTATTGTTTTATTGCATTGTTTAATTTTTTTTAATTTTCTAAGTGGTTAATTAATTAATTAATCATTGCTTGTTGCTATTATATAAAATGTATGTGCTCTTGTGGTTCTTTACTCCTTGAAGGCTATGGCCGAGACGTCAGAGGGAAAGAGCTTGATATATTAAAACTTCTGGACCACTGACCAGTTGTATTTTGTTGTTCTTTGGCATTTGCTAGCTGCTGAAGTTCTGCTACCCTTGATAATGGTAAGCAGAGGCTTGGAAGATGAAATATTTACAAGCAGGGGTCTGGGAGATGAACCATTTACAGGCTACCTGTGTCCATTAGAGACATAGGTCCCAAATCACAGATGAATTTGCCTGTTCCCCATCCAAATGACCAAATTACTCTTGAATTTGGTTAGGGAGGAACTCTGCTTCATATAGATGGGGGGCCTGTTCCAGAGAAGGGTTAGTCTCTGGGATACATTTCTGTCTCTCCAGCAGATCTTATTTGTATCACAGGCAAGGTTCAAGTCTTTAGAATGGGTAATGCTGGTGCTGTTTGTTATGTGGATATGTAGGAGGTCCATCAAGGTGGGGTTTGACAATGCCTTGTATTCCAGGCATAGACATCCCTTCAACAGCCTGTAAGAGACAAAATACTGGGATAGGGCCTTGAGGTGGTCTGCACAGGATATGTTACTTATGCCCTGTATTCTTTTAGTGAGGAACCTCTGTGGATTTCCAGTTGTTGGATATGCTTGGTTAGGTACATACCAGAGGGGGCATTGTACTCATTGATATGTATGATGAATGCCAAATACAGTGGAACAATGACTTCCTTTGAGCTAGATAGCATACCTTTGTTTATAAGTTGCACAACATAGAATGATTTCTTCACTACTGTAGACATGTGATGGTCAAAGGCTAATTATAATCTATCCATGTTCCCAAGTCCCTGACTGCATGACCACCTCTTAGTGGTGTGTTGTCAATATGGTATTTACCAGGGGTGCATGACATCCTGAAGGATACTTTTATGCATTGCTTGGTATTTAGTTATAGTCCATGGCTTGGACACCAGTTGTGTGTGATAGCCCTTCTTGGAAAACATTTGTGTCAATAGAGGATTCAATGACAGATCCTAATTTGCAATTATCTGCAAATCTAGTCAGCCAGAGGCCATTGACATTGGCCTTTACTTCAGAGAAGTAAATTACAAAAAGGAGTGGTCCCAGGACCAATCTCTGAGGGACCCCTCTTACGGCTGGCCTCTTTGTAGAGGTAGACTCCTCAATTTTAACTTCCTGAGTGTTTGTGAGCCAAACATACATTTTCCTTGCCTTAGATTAAATTTTACTCCAAGCATTCAGTCTACTCCTGGCAGCAATGAATATAAGGTGTGGAATCAGTAGTCCACCTCAGAACACATACATCACTGCTCACACACATTATATAGCTTCTGTCCTTCTCCACATGAGGCCATATGGCTTTCTAATGCAAAAACACATCTTCACAGCAGCACACCACATTCAGACATACCTAAATATAAATGCAACACATACAAGCAAAGACACATGCATACACACACATGCATGCATGTATGTACACGGGTCTACTTCACATAATCGAATTTGCACTAACCCAAAACTGAAAAGGATGAGATGACTTCACCAAAAACTTATTTTCACAAACACTCAGATCACTGTAATTTTACTCCAGGAAAGGAACCATTTGGCCACCATGACAAAATAAACAAATCAAAGCGAATCAAACCCACCCAGGTTGGGGGGCTTTGCCCCTCCACAATTAAATATACCAACTCCAAGATCGCACTACACTGGGGAAAAGGGTAAATTTCCCAGTGTTTCCTTTCCTGGAGTAAAACAAAAACCAAAAACCAGCACCAAAAAAGCACGAGATGAACACCAAATTGAAGTTTATAGCATAGCTCAACTTTATTATTCGCTATTCGTCACACAGACTTCATCAGAAAGTGAGTACCAAACAACAACTCCACATTTTTAAATGCATTCTGACCAATCAATTTCAGTTGCCAATTAAGTGCAATTATATATCAATACCATAAGAAACTTTAAATAAAAACTGCATATTTTATTATGTTAGTGTTTAATTAACCACTATTTTTCTATTTAAAAAAAAACACTTTATATTAACCATGTCATTGAGCCCAGGAGAAATATATGAGGCTAACCTAAATTGCCATTCTGCTTCCCTCTGTTCAACCAGGTTTCTAAAATTGCCACCCCTTAAATCCTCTTGAACAACTTACAGAACTGAAAAGTTAAATGTTTTTCCAGTTCGCACATTCAATGGAATGCTTATGCAAGGCATTGTTAAGGTTTTTCTTCTTTATAGGATAATCATGCTCTAAAATTCTCTTCCTTAAAGCCCAGGTTGACATTCCTATATAAAAAGCAGAACGTGACGAGCATAGGGCAATATAAACAATGCCCGAAGTACGACAGCCACATCTACCTGGGGACCTTTAAAGTCCTCTCTAAATTTGTTAAAAAGATGTTAGGACCTTCGTGGATAAACCTATACGATCTACATCCATTACATTTGAACATGCCCATACCCCCTCCATCAGAGGTTTTAGACACCAAACTACTAGATTTGAGCATATGTTTAAGGCTCGAACTCCTTCTATAAACAAAAGAAGGACTGTCCCCTAACACCTTAGCTATATCACTATTTCCTAAGATAATCCTCAAATTGTCACAATGAATTCTACATATAGCTGGATTATTAACACTCATATCCAAGCAAAACCTTGGAGTTTCCCTGTTAGTATAACCCCCAGTCCCCTCCAAAATGGGCTCCTTTTTTGAGAGTCCATGGATTAAAATAGGAGGAAAATCTACCTGCCTTCTAGAAATAACCACTTCTACTGCTTGACTAAGCAATTCTTCTGGATACCCCCTGTCTGTAAATAATTATTTTATGAACTCTACCTCATTAATAAATTTACTTTCACCCACAATCATACGGGAGGCCCTTATAAATTGCCCACGTGGAATGTTTCTTTTCATAAAATGAGGATGGGCACTTTTAAAATGCACATAACTGTTGCAAAAAGTTTTTTTTCCTATGAATACTGCTTAAAAATTTACCATGAATGTCCCAGTCAGTACTCACATCTAAAAAAGAAACTTTCGTTCCATGTTCACCTATAACAAAAAAGTAGTGCTTTGATTTAAAAATTCAACATACTGTTATATATTAAAATTTTCTTTTTTAACAACAAAAAACAAATCATCTGCAAGCTCTTGTAAAAAACAATGTTAGCAAAAAATTGAATTTTAGGTAGTATTTCCAAATCCCACCATCCTAAAACAAGGTTTACATAAGTAGGCCCAACTGTGACCCCCATCACAACCCCCCTGAGTTGCTTGTAAAAATACCCTTTAAAAGTAAAAAATGAATTCTCCAACAGCGTGTCTAGTAAACATGTATAAATCGTAATATCATGGTTGGTTAGTGTGCTGTATTTGCCCAAAAGCCACCTAATATAATCAACCCCCCCTCTTTTTTGGGAATGCAAGTAAAAAGAGAAACAACATCCACCATTATTAAAATTAAATCATCACACAACTCACTTGATGAAATAGAAAAAGACCTTAATTTGTCTAAAAAATCCCAAGAATCTGCTACAAATGAAGGTAATGCCTTTACATAAGGTTTAAAAATATGATCCAAAAATAAAGATATGCAATCTGTAGCAGTGACAGAAGCAGAAATAATGGGTCTAAAAGGGGGCTTTGTGGTGGACTTGTGAAGTTTGGGTATCCTGAACAACACCCCTATTCTAGGTTGTTCATCATACAAAAAATTGAACACATCATTGCTGATATCACCATTCAAATGTAACTTGTATAAGATATTGTAAATATCGACATAACTCCTGGTTATGTCCAATCTAGTTACTTTCATATACTCCAGCGAATCAGATAACAGATTCTTAATACGTGTGTTATAAACCTGTACATTCATCAACACCCCCCCCCCACTCTTATCTGCTTTCATGTATCTTAAATCTAAGTAAAATTGTGGTGATCTGAGTGTTTGTGAAAGTAAGTTTGCAGCAAAGTTGTGTCGTCCTTTTAAGTTTCGGGTAAGTGAAAATTCAATCATGTAAAGGGGATCCATGTAAACACACATGCACACACACTTTTCCAATTGTTTTTAATTTTATTCTCATGAAATTATACAGAGTTTTATTATTATTTTTTTATCACAGACTCATGTTTTCCAATATCACACTGTAATTCCATACTTTTATCCATTCTTTACATTGCCTGCCTACCAAACTCACAATACCTTTTACTAACCTTGACATTGTGCTTGTAATAATTGTATTACTTTTCATAAATTTATGCAAATATATTTGAAGACACAGACCTAGATACATTCCATGCATGAATGCATTAGTGTGACATCACCTGAACTTACAAAACATAATAGCCAAATAATTACTACTAGTGGATGATAACATACCTCTCAACTTCTTAGCACAAAACAATCTGGACAAAAACAAAAATAACGGGGAAACAAAGGCCCAAAAATGGGGATGCATTTTAAATGTTACTTTTACAAACTTAGAATGCTGCTAGCATAATAGGTTCTGGATTACTATGCATTTTCTCTGAGCTATAAGGTCTGAAGGCAAAATGCTTGTCATTATTTAGTGACTTAAATTCTCAGTGATTTGCCAGAAAACCACAAATTTAATTGGAAAAAGACCAAAAATATGAGGCAAAAGTCTGGGCATTCTGCAAATATCTGTACAGTTGATAAGTATGGATGGATGGTACATATAGTCAAAAAGATGCATACTGTGACTGCAAAACAAATATTGCCCTATATTAACATAAAAAGATATTGATATATTTGTCTACAACGGATCAAAGGAAGATACATTTAAAGAACTTTTGTGCTCACTGTCTGTCTGTCTGTATCTCTCTGTCTCTCCCTCCCTCTTGCTCGCTCTCTCTCTCTTTAGTAATAAAATAAGGCTAATTTGTTCTGTTTTCATGAGTATCTATCTGTAGAAAAGTCAAACTTAGTCAAGCATGCAACTGTTGCATGACACTAAAAAAAAAAGAAATCACTAAATGGGACTCAAAAAGGATTACCACAAGGGAAAAGCTGCAGCACATCCATTACCCCCTCCCCTGTAGTAAGCCTTTTCAATTCATAGACTACTCTACTGCTGAGGTTTCCAGCTAGCAGGAGCATCTGAGTGGATGGCAGCCTCACAGACATGAACTGTATGATAATACAGCAATCCAGGAGAACAGCTAATGCTATTTAACTATGTACTCGCCCCACAAAATGCTTGCTCCAAATGTATGCTGCCATACAATTTAGATAATCACTTGGCTGTGAAAATGTCATTACTGGATGACAATCAAAAGATAATGGAAACAGTAACAGTGCAGGTAAGTTCACAAAGATGTGAGGGTGTGAAGATGTTTGTGTGTGTCTGTGTTTGGACATCTGGAATTAATAAAGCTGCATGGGCATGTGTGGGTCTGTCTGTCTTGTCTGTGTATCTCTTTGTCTACCTGGCTGGTGATACTAGAGAGTTTACGTAGGTGACTGAATGGCTGGATGTTTTTGTGTGTGTGAGTGTGTGTGTGTGTGTGTGTGTGTGTGTGTGTGTGTGTGTGTGTGTGTGTGTGTGTGTGTGTGTGTGTGTGTATGAGAGTGTTTAGAGGGGTGCCTTTGGCAACATGATCCACGGGTTACTTGCAAAACACCACTACTGTCACATCTGATAACACTAGAATTAGCTAGAGTGCAATCCAGACACATGTTAATCAACCATTATTCAGGTCTCTTTCAATGGAGCCATAGCTGTCTCTTAATTGCATTTTCTCAAAATCACTGTAATTGACCTACCTGTGGTAGTCAATTACTATGAGTGGTAGGCCATTTTCTGAATTCCAAGGACTGACATCTATTAAATATTGCTTATTTACTTTATTGTAATTAAATCTCCATTCTGTTAAAATTAAGACATCAAATTTCACAAGCCTGCTAAACAGATATCACGAGTGTCTAACATGTATTACTGTATATCACATTCTCATCTTTAACTTGCTTCCATGATTACATGCCCCAACTGTCTTTCCCATTCACTGCAGCTGTCTACTTTAACTTCTTTCATTCCTGAACAAAGACTATGGTGCAAGTAATTGTCTGGTTGTGATTTGGGCTACTGTGGCAAACCTAACAGACCAGAATTTCACAGAATGTCTAAGATTTTGCTTCATGTGCATGGTCTTTTCATCATAAAATTTGTGGTTTTCTTGCAAAGCACTGAGAACTGAAATCACTAAATAATAACAGATATCCGAGTTTAAGACTTTACAACATTCAGAAAATGCACAATAATACAAAATCAGTTATTCTGGCAACTTTCAAAGTCTATAAGAGCATTATTTAAAATCTGTCCCTTTATATGGGTCTCTGTCCATGCCTTATTTCTTGCTCTAAGAGGGTGAGAGGTCTGAATAATAGTGGTACCAGGAGTGGAGATTGCTGGCTTGTCAAATGGATTGATTACCTATCTTCTTTGCATGACGTAGGGTGAGTGGTGTCATCAGACTGAGTAATATTACTACTGCAATTGAGGTGATGAGCATTTACCCAATTTTAGAACCTCATGAGGATTTTACTTCTGCTAGTTTATAGGGCAAAACAATATAAAATAATTTGATTAAAACTATGCTACAAGTCATACAGATGAGCAGAAAGACTGAATCAGTTAATAAATACATGTTTCAACTCTCATCATCTCATAAATAGCATCATGAAAGGATTACATCCATCTCAATGTGTACTACCAAGGTAAAACAGCTAAAAAAATAAATTGCAAAGGAAAAGGCATTCATCTTCTCTCCTGAAACAATAATGCCTTAGGTAACTATGTAATTTGCCTTTCCCTTAAGACTGCTGTAACACATGGTGAAGCTTTCAATCTATTTGACTATGAATAATTGTTTTCTGTGCAATATGATGATTCTACAAACCAAAACCTTTATGTTTCTACTTACAGTCCATTTTATATAGGGGTAGTCTTTGTTGACCAGGTTGCCACTAGGCTAGTAACCACTTTCAGGGGAGAACTGAAGTGATATTTGTAACATCATGATAAATTTGGTCAGGGCATTGAGAGCACTTCTTACTCTTTTCAGTTGATGACATGAAATCTTTTATTCATCTGAGCTACCAACAACTCAAGTAGATGGGACTTCCGTTTAACACCTGATGGCATACTCAAGACTTAGCACCCTCTAATGCTGCACTGCAGTGTCATCAATCCAATCACCTAAAGTGGCAATTGAACCCACAGCCTTCTATCCATTCAGGACTAAAAGTGAATAATACTATCTGTTGTGCCACTGACATTGCAACATGGCTATCGGAGATTTCTACAGAAGATTATTTCTCCTTAAGATACAGGCTATTTAGTTGAACATTCTCATGTGGGATTGTGGTGGTGGCTACAGTCTTCCCAGCTTCTGCAACATAGTTTCACTTGGTCATAACAGAAGAAGCAGAATGATCCAATCTGCATATAAACTAAAAGGCTATACTCCATAATCCAGGCTGATTGAAATTTGTATGATATCCGGATAATAAGAGGTCAAGAACTTATTGAAGTCATATTTAAATAAATCATTCTCTGGAGGGAAAGTTCACATTCTGAAGTACATCACATTTACCTTGCTATTATGTATCAGTTATGCTTCCACAATGACTCCTTGAGATAAAATTGATAAGAACCATTGAATATATCACAACTGGTCAAGAACCAACATTTCCCCCAGATAACATGCACTGGTCAAAATCAATGTGTTTTCAATGTGTAGCAAGCCTCTCATTCCAGTTCCTTTTATTTACATATACTAAATGTGCTCACAAAACAGTTTCACATACACAGTGATGCTGCAATTTGAGGAAACTTGAGGAAAATAAACATTGAGGAAGTGCATACAGTAAGTCAGAACCTAAACACATTTCTCTCAATGATTTGCAGGGAAGCCATCAACCATAGATATTTTCCTCTTCTTAAAGTCTGGAATTCATTAAGGTAAATGTACTGCCACAATATGATACTTTAAGGCAGAACTAGTTTCCCCATTTAATAACTTTATTTTATTATAACGTCATATTTTACCATAACTTCATAAATAAAACTGCACTGCACTACACACATACACTGTATAAACTATGCTGGTATCTTTTCTTATGAGTTCAGGTGGCAGGCTCAGTGCAATACATAACTGAACAAGTAAGGGATTTTGTAGGCACTTAAAAACAAAACTCTCAGAACTGTCATACAAGCTAGTAATGTGAGAATTGCAAACAGTAACACAGTACTAGAATTATTCTGCTAAACCAGCATAAGAAATTTAAGAAATTCAGATGATGTGAATTATTTTATGATTATAGGATGCTTAATTACATAAGTAAAAGAAGCTGAAGGGATACATTAATTGTCAGGCACCTTCAAGCAAACAGCTTATTAACTCAAACGATGTGAGTAATAGTGGCCTACCAATTAAACAAGTTAAAACACATAAAGAAGAGTAGTTTCCCTTCAGTAATATGTTGGTATTTCTGCTAAGATCCAAATATGTGCAATACTGTAATAATGATATAGGGTTATTCAGAATTCTTTTAATTGTTTTAAATATTTTATTTCTCGAGAATAAACAGTATCTCATGAAAATGATTCAACGTTTTTTTCTTCACTGGATCATTTGTTCATGGCTTTATTACATAACAGTAACTGCAAATTTAATAATAAGTAAATATATTCAGAACGCATACTGATGTGATTTTAGATAATGCATTTCTGTGCTTTGTCTTTCTTTTTATTGTTTGGAATATTTTTGTTGAATAGGTATTAAGAAAATGTTACTTGTTTAAAATCAGCATAATGTTCTAGGGTTATTTCAGTAACTATAGCATTAATCAGCTTAAATACTTTGTTAAATAGCATGGCATTTATTAGACATCACTTTGTCATTTTATTCACTGACATTATTTTCATTTGAGAGAAGTTTTTCTGGGTTACCCTTTTGTTGCTTGTTCTGGAGTTATTAGCTTTTGTATGCACAATCAGTGTTCCTTTTTATTAATTTCTATTTAGTTTTCACACTCATATAAAACAGTGATTTTTATAGGATTGCTTACAAATGTATTATTACTCTGATATCATAGTGCATCAGAGAAAGACTGATCTTTCTGTGATTTTGCTCTTTATCAATGTTGCAGTAACCTCTTACCAAGGACAAGAAAATACAGTAGGTATGTGGGAAAAGTCATTACTTGAAAGATGTAGCATGCACCCCCCCAATGCAGAAACCTTTGTTTTAATTTGTGGGTAGTGTATTCGCATGAAAATGCAATGAACACCCAAAACGTCACAACAATATTTTTTTCCATTGTAAATACTGGTGAATGAATAAATTTTATATTCATGGGAATACTTTCAAATGTTGAGAGTCAAGCTAGTGTGTTTTTGGAGGTTGAGTATAAAGAAGATCTAGTGGAATAATTTTCACCTTGCTAAAGATCACAGACCCTACCTAAAACCTTTGCAAGCCTGTCACTTTCTTCAAGTAACCACATCTATTGATAAGCCTGCCTTTTCTGTTACATCGAGTGGCAGACCTCATCTTACTTACCCCCTGCCTTAATAATTACCTCTAGGTTAACAATCTGAACTTTATTCCACAGGACTTCATACTGCAGCATCCAAACACTACCATAGCCTGGCTCCTCATCACTTGAGAAAAGAACTGAGGGAGTGCCTAATGATGTGGACATACTACAAAAGGGCCTCACTGAGACAGATGCCTGGTGTCAAAGCCATGGCCTGAAGCTCAATGCCAAAAAGTGTATTGTCATCCCCTTTGGTAAAAACTCTGTACCCATGAACTACCACATAAGTGATAGTCTACTTAATGCTGAAAGTGTGATAAGAGACCTTGGGACACAGGTGGACAGTAGTCTCTCCTTTGATAATCACATCGCCGCAGTGGTCAGGAAATCCTTCTGCGTAGCTCACCTCATCACAAAAAGTTTCTGATCCAAAAAAAAAGAGGTCATTGTTCCCCTCTACTCATCACTCATTCGACCCATTATAGAGTACAACACCCCTTTTGGTGTGTACCCCACAAGACATCTACAACAACTGGAAAGGCCACAGAAATACCTCATGAAGAGGATTACTGGCCTTAAACAGATGCCCTACACTGATCGTCTCAAAAAACTCCAGCTTTACTCCGTCGCATATCGCCTACTCAGAGACGATCCCTGCCTAACATACAAAGGTATGTCAAACCCAGAGCTGTTGGACATGCTCCACTTAGAAATCCCAATCCCTCCAAGCTACATGCTCTAGGGACCTAAACCGTGTCACCACAATAAACAGAACATGCTGGAGGGATAGATTCCTGTCCCAGAGACTTCCCATACTTTGGGACAGACTACCTACCTATGTCAGAGCTCCTCATTAGCAGTCTTCAAGAAAAATCTTGATGATTGGATGGGAAATAGGAAATTCACCCCAGGGATCACTTCTGTGGCTCTGCTCGACAGGGGCACAGGAAAATAATTTTCTTGGGTGGCGAAAGCCAGGGTACATTTTTGGCTAGGCTTATATAGGCCCTAGGGCTAATAGCCTAGTACCTACCTATGAACCTATGAGTGAAGCAGAAATTCAGTAAAACTGTGTCCACCAAACAAGGCTGGTCAGTCCTGTTCATCTCATTTTTCCTGCTAACCTGGTTCTATCTATCTACCCCAGATGCTTTATTGTAGTTCTCTTTTTCCTGATGCAACATTCTGGCCATTAACTGTCTTGTTTAAACTTTTTGACTCCATATTAACAAACTCTCCTTTCCTTCAGTCAGGAACATCTTGCTGCTCTAATATTACAGTAACAGCCATACCATGTAATATTTTGTACACTTTACTGAACAGCATCTTTTTCAGTGTTTTCATTGTTTCATCCATCATATATACATATGTACATATATACATACACAAATAAAGAACACTGCCCAACACCAGATGGTCCTCCATTCATAGTAGCTGAAGACTTCAACAAGTACTTCATAAAATCTCTGGCAGATCTACTGTCAAACACCTTCAGCACCATTTCCATCAAAAATAATATGTCCTTACCTAGTTACAATCCTATCCAATATAACAGCCATGAAGTCAAAAGATACCTCAAACTCTATCTTTTAAGACCATACCTACAATTACCATAAAAAGACTACTGTTAAAATTAAAACTCTGCTCCACCTCAGCAGATAAACTCCCAAGCAATACTTTAAACTAGCAGCTGAATCTATTGCCTACCCAATCAGTATCTTAATCAATAGATCAATATCCAAATCTCCAGTTTCTAGTGTATGGAAAATGTCCCATATCAGCCTCATCCAGAAAGGAGGGTGTGATGCCCACCACTGCTGCCAATATGTGTTGGGCACCACCATGTGTAGTCCCCATGCTGAGCCAGTAGTCAAGGAGCCTGAATTCTCACTGGAGAGGGCAGTGCACTTGGAATACAAATGGATACACTCAGTATTTCTAGATCCAAACCTCTCTGCATCAAGTACAATTTCCCTTAAGAGCACACAGGGAACACACTCAACACAGGGTCTGGATGTCTCTATATCTGTCTCCCTACAGATCCCCAGTAAGCCTCCCCGCTGGTACAGCTGTATGGTTAGGTCCTCAGCTTACTGTCCATGCCAAGTCCTCCAGCACACTTTCTGTGCACCCAGTGCTTCGTGTCCTGCCCCAAGTAGCTCACACACACACACACACACACACACACACACACACACACACACACACACACACACACAGACACACACACAGATTTAATATTCACACACACACAGACACATACACACAAATACACACAGACATACACACACACACACACATGCACACACCTGGGAAAGGCTGGCAAAGATTTACCTGCTGTGCACCCTTCTGCCCAGAGTATAAGGCTATCACTGCCACCAAACACTTCACAATAAACTACTGTAAGGCCCTTAACAAAGGGTGTCCAGTTATGCTGTGCAATATTAATACTAATACAAATGGTAGTAGTTCACCAAGATGGCTAGGCCTTCTGGAGTGGCTGACACAGTGTCACCAAATAAATATAAGTATTCCCAAAGGTTAGATGCTAAGGACCAGCCACAATAAAAAGTTTTAAATATATTTAATAATAAAGAACAAAAGAACATGAAAATATTGAATACATATGTACAGTAAACCACAGAGTTCAAATCACAGAAAATATTGAAAACAACATTCATGGATAGATTCACGCAAATAAAGAAAAACAATATCTAAACTAAGCTTCACTATATTCCTTACTGAAACAAAGAAAATGTACTGTTCCCTAATAACTTACTTGGGCAAGGCAAGATGAAATACGTAAGCAGTCTTTCTAGTCAGTCTCCCAAACAGAATACTCTATTCTCTGAGATTACTCCCTGTAAAATATAATATACAAGATGACTTACAGAATGACCTCATCTTGTCACCTGACTCTAGGTTCCCACAATATCTTCTTTTGAAGTTAGAAACAAGACTTTAGCAGACTGCTACAATACATGTTTGGAGCTTTTATGGCAATGCCTAGCTGCCAGAAACATTTACAACACTTCCCCCATTCTGTATAAAAGCTAACAGATAACGGCTGCTTCCAGACCTACCATCTCTGGGGCTACTCATCACTGTGGGAGCCATTCAGTGATTTAACAGCTCATTTACATTTCCCTTATTTTTTTTCTAGAATAAGCCAGCTGGTTAACCATTGCTGTGCCAGTATTTCTGTTAAAACATATACATTTGATTCAGATTCCATAATACATGTACATTTCTCTTCATTTCAGCATGGGGAACTGTTGATTCATTTTAACACAACTGATACAAGCAAAGCTCATAAATACATAGATTCATAGGTTGGTACTAGTCTATCAGCCCTAGGGCCTTTACAAGCCTAGCCATAACTATTCCCTGGCTATTTCTTCCCAGAATATTTACTTCCCTGGTCCCTTGTCTAGCAGGGCGACTGACGTAATTCCCAGGGTGAATTTCCTATCTCCCATCCAATTGTCAAGGTTCCTTTTGAAGGGGGCCAAAGAGGCACTCAGCTTAACATATATGGGCAGTCTATTCCAAAGTATGGGGAGTCTCTGGGTCAGGAACCTATCCCTTCAGCATGTTTTGTTCATTGTGATGACCAGGTTTAGATCCTTGTAGCTTGTGGCTCTGAGGAATTGGGATTTTGTTAAGTGTAGCATGTCCAACAGCTCTGGGTTTGACATGGCCTTGTATGTTAAGCAGAGATCACCTCTGAGTAGGCGATATGTGACAGAGTATAGCTGGAGTTTTTTTAGATGGTCAGCATAGGGCATCTGCTTTAGGCTTGTGATTCTTTTAGTGAGGTATTTCTATGGCCTTTCCAGTTGTTGCACATGTCTTGTGAGGTACATACCAAATGGGGCGTTGTACTCTATAATGGGTCTAATGAGGGATGAGTACAGTAGGCCAACAACCTCCTTTTTTCTGGATGAAAAGCAGTTAGTGATGAGGTGTGCCACATAGAAGGGTTTCCTGACTGTTGTGGCAATGTGGTTATTGAAGGTGAGGCCACTGTCCACCTGTGTCCCTAAGTCCCTTATCACACTTTTGGTGTTTAGTGTACTGCCACATATGTGGTAATTCATGGGTACATGTTTTTTCCCAAAGGGGATAACTATACATTTCTTGGCATTGAGCTTGAACTCATGGCTCTGGTAACCAAGCATATGTTTCTGTAAGGCCTTTTTGTAGAATATCCACATCATTTGAGGATTCAATAATGGCTCCCAGTTTGCAGTCATCTGCGAACTTTGTTAGCCACAATCCCTTAGTGCTGGCCTGCACTTCAGAGAAGTAGATGCCAAACAAGAGTAGTCCCAGGACTGAACCCTGAGGTACTCCACTTGTCACTTGTCTGAAGCTGGATTTTTTGAGTCGGCTACTTTTACAATGGTGGGCTCTGTCAGTAAGCCAGTTGGCAACCCATTGAGTGATGTAGGCATTAATGCTTAGCTTAGTAAGTTTATCTATGATTCCAGAGTGGGGGATGGTGTTGAAGGCCTTGGTGAGGTCCAGATAGGCTGTGTGGGCCACCTTGCCCTCCCCCAGAGTTCTGGAGACTGATCCAAAGAAGTAAATCAGGATGAGGAGACAAGATCGGCCCTTTACGAAACCAAACTGGGTTGGGTTCTGTGTTTGAAGGTTGCCAATGTCTTCGTTTATAAGTTCCATGATAATGCATTCCTTGATTTTGCAGATCGGCTCGTCAGACTGATGGGACAATAGTCCTCAGGATCCAAGGTTGTGAAGTGGGATAACTGTAGCTGTGCGCCACTCATTGGGCACAAAGACTGAGATGAGGCTATGATTAAACATGACACTTAGGTTAGGTGCCAGTTCATTTTGTAGTTCATGTAGTACACAGCCCAGGATATCATCTGGTCCCATGGATGTTGTATTCATAGCTTTGGAAAGTGTGTTTTTTACCTGTGTGGCCATGATTACCAGAATTTGGCAATCTTTTGGTATTGAGATGGGCCATTTAGGGGATGAGAGGGGGGTGAGGTTGGCACTGAATTGATCTGCCAGGATATTGGCAATATCCTTGGGACCAGTATATTTAATGCCATTCCGTTATAGCTCAGAGCAGAGTTTTAGCATTGCCATTTAGATTCTTGACATAACTATAGAATGCCTTGAGGTTGTCCTTGGAATGTTTGGCAATTTTATTTTCATAACTAGCTTTGGAGGATTTTATGAGGGATCTTACTGAGGCTGGTAAGGGAGTTTTTTGCATCCTGGGCTTTTCCTCTTTTCTGCAACCGTTTCTTCCTTCTGTTGTATAGTTTGTTTATGGCAGGGACCACCAAATTGTCTTCCTTTTTTTGGAGTAGAGCATCTTGATTCTATTTGGAATGGCACGATTCATGCATGAGTGGATGTGCTCGTACAGTGCCTTAGTGTAGGATTCAGCAGTCAAACTTTCAGTTCCTATCTGCATGGGTGTCATGAAGTTTGTCAGTTCTGACTTGAGTAGCATGAAGTTAGCTTTGGAGAAGTTTTTTATGGAGGTTTCCCTACTGGGGGGGTGGGGGTGGAATGTGAACATCAAGTGTGATTAGCTTATGGTCAGACCTGACGAACGAGGGGGTGACCACTGGCATGGAGCATGGATCTCCCATGTTGGTAATAACCAGGTCTAGAATATTTGAGCCCCTGGTGGGACTATGGATTAGTTGATCCAGGGCATTGGAATTTATGAATTCCAAGAACCACTGGGCAAAGATGTTGGTACCTGAGTAGTTTTCCCAATTAATGGCAGAGTAGTTGAAATGGGTCTACTTCACGTTGTCGTAAGCTGACAATATCAAGTCTGATATTGTCGGCACGACAATTTCGAGAGAGAAGAACATTGTGCAAGTGAATGGAAATCTCTGTAAGGGGAGATTTCCGTTTACCTCAATGCAGTGTGGTCTCGGAGTTGGTATATTTAAGTAAGGGGGGAGTGGGGGTGCAGGGGGGGCTTGCCCACCTGCCTACACCATTTACTTTTTTTTTATTTGTTTTTTTTTTTACGTTATTCGATGTTTTACTTAATCGATCAATAAAATTGGACCTTTATTGATTTGATTAAGTAAACTTTCGATAACATGATATAGATACATTGAAATCACCCAGTATTAGGGTGTTTGGTTGTATCTTAATATTTTCCAGTATGTTCAGAAAGGTGTAGTGAGAATCTTGGGGCATGGTGGGGGACCTGTAGCAAGCTACAATTTGGATTGCAGTCTTACCTAGTGTTAGTTGCACCTGTAGAATTTCAGATGCATTGTGTTGGGCAACTAACCTGGAGGTGTGAATATCCTTGGTGAATATTGACACTCCTCCAACTTTAGTGTTTCAGTTCTGGTTTGGTGGCCGAAAAGTATGGTAAGATTTGTAGCCTGGTATTGAAGAGGTGCTCTCTGGAGCCTTGAACCAGGTCTCAGTTACTGCGGATATCAATGTTCTCCATTTTTAGGAGTGCCTTGAGAGATAGAGAGTGCATTTTGAGGTTTAGACTTCTAGCATTTGAGTAGCATTACTTCCAGATTTTGTATGCTTATATCTGTTACGGTGGTGGTTTTGTCCTTTGAGCTTTGCCTAAAATAGGCACTATTATGGGGTGGCAGGAGCCTTCGCCAGTAACCTGAATCCCTGGGGTGACAGGTGCAGACCATCTCTGGAAAAGCATCGTGGTTTGTCGATCATGTCATCCCAGGCAGTAGGATACTGAATCCCCTTTGAATGACACCAGAAACTTAGCCAATTGTTGAAGTCAATAATTTTGTCCTTATACTGTGCTATCATTCTGGGTGAAGGCAGGATGCTATTCAGGGCTAGGGTCATATCTGCCTGGGCAATATGATCTGAGAACTCTTCCATGTATCTTTTCATGTAGTCCAGGGAGGTACATCTCAAGTCATTCACTCCAGCATGGACAATGAAAGAGTCATATTTGTACTTGTTGTGGAGTGACTTGAGTGCATGCTTGATGTGCCGGATCCTGGCACCCGACAGGCAGCTTGAGTGTAATTTTCTTCTTGTTCAGCCTGGTGAGTGGGTCATCAGTGTGCCTGACTATAGAGTCACCTATGACTAAAGTTTTAGGTACATTGTCTTGCCTTAAGGGCTGCTGTTGGGTGGCACACTGATGTTGTGAGCTATGTGACACTTTGGTTGTCATTGGTGTTTGTTTGCATTTCAGCTTTGGAGGTCCTTGTTGGTTGGGCAGGTTAATGTTAACGGCCTCTGCATAAATTGGTTTAGTGTTACTATGTGTGGATGTTGATGGCATGAGTTTTGAAGGGCAATGTGTTGCTTGAGGTGTAGTGCAGGTGTTAACCTTCTCCTCTTGATTGTCTAGCACAATCTTGGGTGGAGAGAGCTTTGCTTCCAGTTTGGCTATGTAAGTGCATCTCTCTCACATTGTAGTGTTGTGTGGTAGGAGGACAGGGTTGTCTTTGTACAAGAGGCAGTTGCTGCATTGCCCCAGTATGCCCAGGTTCACCAGGTGGACAAGAGAAATCACCGGAAGCTGACCCTTGGACATGCCTGATTCAGTGTTTCTTTTGTAAAGTACAAGAGCTGTTTTCCCTTACCTTGGCAAGGTTCTTTGCAATTATAGGCTGTTTAGTGCCTATGATTAATTTCTCTTTATTAACAAGGAGAGTTGAGTGCTCATATCAGTTTAAGGCTTCCTAGTGCTTTCCTAGTGCTTTGTTAGAGCAAGTGGTAGTCACAGGGATTCAGATTTTAGTGTTATTACTGAGAAACAAGCTAGTTCTAATAGAAAGTTTGAAGAGCAGACTTTCTGGCACCAGGAATAGTTTAAAGTGATAGAATAATAAGCTAATAAAAGTGCAGGAGAGCAGAGAACATTTTCAGCACAAGTATCTGTACAGATCAGTTTGATATACTAATGACTTACATTTATTTATAAAGTTACAGATAGCTGTGCTGGTACAAGTCATACATCCGTGGCCCTACTTCTCCCTGGCTTGGCTGGCAGTACCTCCTATCATCACATTTCTCCCCCCTTGAAGACTCAAGCTTGCTTATCAAGTGACCCTTGAGAAAGGTGGCTTGAGAGAAATAAGCCTATCTGGGAATATATTGCCCCATTCCCTGTTTTGAGATCACATCTGTGTTAGCATTGCTGACTCCACTATGGTGTTGTACTGTCATGTCATATGCCTGCAATCCTAAGCTCCACCTTAATAACTTAGCATTTTGCTGGCTGGTTCTATGTAGCCATGTTAAGGGATTGTGGTCTGTAACTACAGTGAATTTCCTTCCATACAGATAAGGCTGAAATTTACGTAGTGCCCATACTATGGCTTGGCATTCCTTTTCTACTGTTGCATAGCATACCTCCCTGGGTTGGAGTCTACAGGTGAGATATACCACTGAGTGCTCTTTTCCCTCTGAGGAAACCTGGCTAAGTACATCCCCACACCATGGTTTGAAGTATCTACATGCACAAAAAATTTGTTGCTGTAATCTGGACTGACTAACACAGGGGGTCCTCCCAAAGCTCTTTTAAGCTTCTGGAAGTAATGCTCACATGCTGGGGTCCACACCACCTTATCTGGCCTGTTTTACCTTGTCAGGTCTGTGAGGGGAGCAGCTATGGTACTATAATTGGGGACAAACTTTCTATAGTACCCCACTGTCCCTAAGAATGTCTTCACCTGCTTTTTGGTAACAGGAGCAGGCCATGCCAGAATAGCTTCCACTTTGGCAGGATCTGCCCTGATCATACCACTCTCCACTCTATGTCCCAGGTAGGACACTTCTGCCATACCCACCTGACAATTACTTGACTTAATGGTCAACCCTGCCCTCGGCATTCTTCCCAGCACCTCCCTGACATGCTGAAGGTGCTCTTGCCAGGAATGGCTGTAGATGTCAATATCATCCAGGTAAGCAAAGGCATAATCTCCTGCTCCTGCTACAATATGATCTACCAGCTTCTGGAAAGTCAGTGGGGCAGTTTTCATCCCAGGAGCATCCTTGTGAACTCATACAAGCCAAAAAGAGTCACAAAGGCTGACCTCTCTCTAAAATTGGTAGTCAGGGGCACATGCTAGTAGCCCTTGGTCAGATCAATAGTGGTCAGATACTTAGCCCTACTCAGCTGTTTAGGGCTTCATCTGTCCTAGGCATGGGGTAAGCATCTGACTTTATGTGACTATTTAGTTTCCTGTAGTCCACAGAGAACCTAGTGCTACCATCCTTCTTAGATACCAGCAACAATGGGGAGGTCCAGGGACTGCTGGACTCCTGGTCTACTCCCAATACCAACATTTCCTGTATCTCCTCCCTCAGAGTCTGTATGACTCACTCAGGCACCCTGTGAATGGCCTGCATTATAGGTCTTTGAGGCCCTATATCTACATGGTGCTGCACCAGGTGGGTGCACCCTGGTTTCAAAGTGAACATGTACCCAAGCTCCTGAAACACTGCTCGGATTTCTCAAACCTGGGTAGGGGAGAGCCACTGGGACATTACTACCCCTTCCAGTTAGATGTCAGTCCAAGCCTCACTGAGGAGATCAGTCACCAGATCCCCCTTAGACTCCTTGTGCCATCCAGTGGAAATACTCAGCACAAGGGCCTCTCTATCATGGTAAGGCTTCATCATGTTAACATGGTATAATTTGTGCCCCTTCCTCCTGCCTAGAAGTTCTACCATGTAGTTAACATCACTGACCTTCCTAACCACCTTGAAGGGTCCCTTCCAAGCTGCCTGCAGTTTATTGTGTCTGACAAGAATGAGCACCATCACCTGCTGTCCCACAGCATACTCTCTGGCTCGACCACTCCTGTCATACCAGATCTTTTTCTGCTGTTGGGCTCCTGCTATGTTCTCCTGGGCAAAGCCCATGAGCTCCCTAAGCCTTTTCCTGAGGTTTAGGAGCCATGCCACAACATACTCCTTGTGGGATTCAAACTTACTCTCCCACTCATCACAAATCAAATCTAAAGGGCCTCTCACCCTGTGCCTGTACAGCAACTCAAAGGGTGAAAAACCTGTGGAATCCTGGGCAACCTCTCTGTATGTAAAGAAAAGATGGGGCTAATATTTGTCCCACTCTCTCTTAAATTGGTCTGCAAATGCCCATAGCATGGTCTTTAGTGTACAGTTTAACCTCTTCACAAGTTCATTAGTCTAAGGGTGGTATGGAGTGGTCTTTAGGTGATTCACCCAGCAGTGCCTCACTGTCAGTCTGGGTACTACTAATCACCTCTGCCCTTGCAGTCACTCTGTCCAATGGAACATCAGTACCCACCAGCAGCTGTGACTCACCTTCAGTCTCACTGCTACTGGGTAGCTCTCTCACTGGAGTAGCCACATCACCAGTCCTGGCTTCACATGTGTGGTCTGTCTGGTTCCTCCCCAGGCTACCAGACCCCCATGCCTGTCTCCAAGCCTGACTGCATGTCACTGTGTGCACACAAGGTACTACATTATCAGAATCATTCCCTATCAAGAAATCTGCAAGTATATCTAAAAACACACCTACTTGCTTGCTTCCTTTTCCACCCTCCCACTCAAGGTGGACCCAAGCCAAAGGCATTTGGAATGGGATCCCTCCTAAAGCTCTGATTGGAGTGGACTGCCTAAGCAAGTGCTGCTCCTTCTTAACCACTGCATGGTTTACAATGGTTAATATCAGAGCATGTGTCTCTTTTGACAGTGGCTTGTTTCCCCATCCACCAAGATCAGATATAAACTCTGCTGGTAGGTTGTTACCCCTGTTGTCTCCACAAAACTTACCACTGGCATTCCGTTATTCCCACTTGCTGCCCCCCCCCCCACACCTTTTGCTCCCCACCTTGCTTCAGCAGACACATATATGCTACATGGCTCCACTGGTTACATTTAAAACATTTAATCCTTGACCCTGGCCGTATACTTGAACTAGCAGCTTCACCTGTTACTGGTGGACTCTGTTGTGGTGGTTTAGGCTGCCCACCATGGGTCCCCTTATATCCGTGTGCATCACTGGCCATCCCTTTCCTGTGCAGTGGTGCCCTGCTTGCTAGGTATAGGTCTTCTTTTTCCCATCTCATCTGCAGAGTTGCATTCTCTCTTTGACAACCAGATTCTATGTTCTCAGGAAAAGTGCTAAGGGCTTGTTCCCACAGCAAAAGGTCAACCAGCTTTTCAAAAGTGGTAGCCTGATACCAACATACCCCCTTATGAAAATTAGTGCTTAGTTAGGCAATATAATCACATACACTTTCATCTGCCTTACATCCATGCTCACAAAACTTTTTTCTGTATGCTTCAAGTATTAACTTAAAACATTGTAATAAACAGTGCTTAACTTGACTATAATCTAAACAATCAGTATCAGACAATTTAGAAACAACAGTTACAGCTTTACCATGGAGTAAGGGGGTGAGGAACTGTACCCAGAGCCCTCAGTCAACATTATACTGTTTGCATAGTTTTTCAAATCGATGAATAAAACTATCAAAATTGTCACCTTCTTGGTACTAAAAGAGAACTTTGTTGACCTTTATTGCTTCTGGGCATGGTTACTCCATTTCCCATTACCTCCGTGACCCTGGCGAAGAGTCTGCAGTTCCTTATCATGTTGCCTCTGCCTCCATTTTCTTTGGCTTCCAAATGCTGCTGTCTCACTGCTCATTCTACTTTGTCCTGAAAGTGCTGCAGTCTCTATGCTGATTCTAGTTCCAAACATTTTGACTCCAGTTCAAGCCTATTTAACTCCAGATGGATTTTAAGTCTTCTCAGGAAAAGTTGAAATGTCATGTTTCTGGAAACTGTGCATCACCAATGCCAGTCTAGTTGTCTTCCTGGTTGCTGGTCTGTGATGCAGCTGTGATTAAGGCTGCAATCAATTCCTCTTTAGTCAGGTTGACATGCCCCGGTCCTTTGGCTTAGCACATCTCAGCCAACTGGTTCCTTGTCAACTTGTCATAATCCTCTGCTGACATCCTTGCCTGATCTCCTTGACTAGCTAACAAAAAGTAAATAAATAAAACTATTGCAATATGAAATTCTGAAAGACTGTTTTGTGGCTCCTTGAGAGTACAAACACCTTCTTTGGTGACCACTACTTACAGGCTACAGGAATTCAATATCCAAACCACTGCTCAACAATGTGTGAGCATGTGATGATATCACAGCCAGTCAATTAAATGTGACACCCACCACTGCTGCCTGTATGTGATAGGCAACACTATGTGTCATCCCCATACTGGGCCAGTAGTGGAGGAGCCTGAATCCTCACCGCTAACACTGGAGAGAAATGTGTGCTTGGAATACAAATGGACATACTCAGTATTTCCAGATGCAGACCTCCCTGCATCAAGTACAATTTCCCTTAAGAGAACACATGGAACACACTCAGCCTGGGGTTTGGATGTCTGTATATCTGTCTCCCTCCAGACTCCCAATAAGACACTCCACTTATAACGCTGTAGGGTTAGGTCCTCAGCCGAGTGTTCAAGCCATGTCCTCCATCACCCTCTCTGAAAACACAGTGCTTCATGTCTCTGCCCCAAGTAGCTGACATAAACAAACTGAGAGATTTAACTTTCACACACATACACACACACAAACACACACACACACACACACACACACACACACACACACACACACACACACACACACACACACACACACACACACCTGGGGAGGGGTGACACAGGTTTACCTGCTGTGCCCCATTCTGCCCAGAGTATAAAGTAGTTATTATTGCTACCAGACATTTCACAATCAGCTACTGTAATGCCCTTAACAAAGGGTATCCAATTATGCTGTGCAATATTAATACTAATACAAGTGGTAGCAGTTCACCAAGATGGTTAAGCCTTCTGGAGTGGCCCACACAATGTCACCAAGTAAATATAAGTCCTCTCAAAGATTAGACACTAAGGGCCAGCCACAATAAAATGTTTAAAATATATTTCATAATAAATAATAAAAGAACATGAAAATATTAAATATATATTTACAGTAAACTACAGAGTTCAAATCACAGAAAATATTGAAAACAACATTAATGGACAGACTCATACAAGTAAAGAAAAAATATCTAAACCAAGCTTCACTATATTCCTGGCTAAATCTTTAAGAATGTTCTCTTCCCTAATAACTTGCTTGGGTAAGGCAAGATGAAATACGTGAGTAGTTGTTCTAGTCAGGCTCCAAAACAGAATATTCTGTTCTCTGAGATTACTCTTTGTAAAATGTAATATCCAAGATGACTTGCAGAGTGACCTCATCATCATCTGACTCTAGGTTCCCACAATATCTTCTTTTGAAGTTTGAGACAGGACTTTAGCAGACTGTTACAATATACATTTAGAGCTTTTGTGACAATGTCTTTGAGCCAGAAATATTTACAACACATCCCCCTTCTTTACAAAAGCTAACAGATAATGGCTACTCCCAGACTTAATGTCTCAGGGCCTACTCAGCACTGTGGTGTGCCATTCAATGATTTAACAGCTCATTTACATTTCCCTTATTTTTCTTAAAATAAGTCAACTGGTTACCATTGCTGTGCTAGTGTCCTGTATCAAAACATATACATTTGATTCAGATACCAAAATACATTTACATTTCCCTTCATTTCAGCAGGGTGCACTATTGATGCATTTTAATACAATTAACACAAGCAAAGCTCACAAATACATTTTCAGCACAAACATCTGTATGGATCAGTTTGATATACTAATGACATACAATTATTTACAAAATTCTGGCTAGCTGTGCTAGCACAAGTCATACATCCACTGCCCTACTTCTCCCTGGCATGGCTGGCAGTACCTCCTATTGTTACAGATGGAATGCCACAGAACCTAGCAATTATCATCCAATATCCAATCTTTCCCCTATTTTCAAAATTCTGGAAAGATGTATACACCAACAACTAATGCAATACTTTCAGCAAAACAATCTACTCATACCAACACATCATGGCTTCTGCCCTTACCACAGTACATCAACTGCTTCAATATCCTTTACAGATACCATGAACAGGGATATAGTAGCAGGAAAGTATGTATCTGAGGAATTCCTTGACATCTCTAAAGCCTTCAAAACATTTTCTCACCCCTTACTTCTGAACTCACTCTCCAACTAAAATGTTTTCATTGCCACATTACAGTGGTTTCAAAGTTACTTACATGACCAGAAACAAGCCATAAAATGGGCAAATAAACTTCCCCCCTTTCTCCATAACCCTACAGGGGTCCCACAAGGTTCTGTCCTAGGCCCCCTACTGTTTAATATATTCACAAACAACCTACGTACTTCATCATCCCCTGGAACTCTCATTCAATATGCAAATGATTCCACTATTCTCTGCAATTTCTGCACATTTCCCAAACTACTCTGCAACACACAAAAATCTTTTATTGCCATTGAAACTTGGCGAATGTTCAACGTTTCCTTAACCCTAAGAAACCCAACTCATTTTCTTTCACCCCAAAAATCCCATTTCTGACACCGATCAATTCAAAATATACTCAACAGACCACACAATTATTGAAATATTACAGCACACCAAACTGCTTTGAGTCAACATTGATAACCAACTGAAATTTGACCTCCACATCCAAGACAACATAAAGAAAACTCAGTAGAAATTAACACTTCCTAAGCAACCCAACTAAAATTAGCCTATCTAAAACGTTCCTGCTCTCAACCCTACTCTATGGTGCCGCTATTCTTACCAACTTACACATTTCCATTATATCCAAATTAGAACAATGTTATAAGACAGTGGCAACGTTTACAACTAACTCTAAATACCATACACAACACTGTCGATCTTTACTTAATTGGCTTAAACTCCCCAACCAACTCCACTATATCCAGCTATTAACAATGCACAACTTAATCTACAAGCTCTCTGTCAGACAGCACTAAACAACCTAATCAAACCCTACCAACCAAACAGAACTCTAAGATCTAAAGACAAAAAATTACTAACAATCTCTAAACCCTCAAAATAGAAAACAAAAAAAAACAGGCCAATGTCTCTACTCTTACTCTATCACAAAAGTATGGAATTTTCTCCCCCTAGTTACTAGATTCCAGCCTACCCACATTCAAAGCTTTGTTAAGACATCTAAACAACACATGACTCTGCACCTGCACTACTCTCTTTTAATCTCACTTCTACTCCCTCTTCCTCACAAATACCCCTCCCCTTCTCTTATACTTCAAACTGTTTTCTTTTTTTTTTTACTTCAACTTTCACTATTGTTATTATACACTATTATCTTACCTGTAGTGAAGTGACACCTGCTCGTCCTTCTTCTTCTTATTGAACACCCATTCATCTGAACTGCTATACTGATGGAAACATCTGTGTTCTTCAAGCAAACCTATATTATGATACTGTAAAATATGAGTACTATGCTTTGAATAGCTGCATATGTCTACTGTAATGCTTGTCTTTATTTTGAATCTATGTGATGTTACTATAAAATATGAATGCTAATGTTTGAATTGTATGTTTAAATTGCATGATTCTGGAGCTTTCCTCCCAATGCCTCTGCTGAAAACAGGTTCTGTTGACTCAGTTGGACTATCCCAGTAAACAAATGACAACTAAATAAATAAATACATTACTCAGCATTTTTTTATTTCATATTAAGTTTACTTGTAGTCAGATACTGAAGTTCCCAAACTAAACCACTACAACATTTCCCTATGTATCCCTTCCTACAGCAACCAGTTAACATCTGAAAAGCTTGTCAGCCATGCTCTAAGGCAACATATAGTTTCACTGAGCCTGAGATGACTGAAAATCAAGTCAGTAAAACTAGTTGTAACTTTCAAAATTCATTGCTTGTGTCAAAATGCAATAATGTTGATGGGTGGATTTTTGCTATTGTCTTTACTCCACAGGTGCTGCAGGAGTGTGTTATTATATACAACTTAGGGTGTACGGGGGCCAGTGCCCCTACTTTTAAGGTATAGGAACTGCAGGTGAAAAGGTGCCCCTTGCCTAAGCTTGGAAATACAAATAATAAACATATTACTACCAAGCTTAAATGTTACACATTAATAATGGACAAAGTAAAGTGTAATCACTGATATGTGAGTCCTGTGATGGGTATGAAAAATCAAAACTAATAGTATCTCTGAGTTCTTACCTTGCACTTAATACGGTTATCTTTGAGTTTGTATATATGTATAAATGTCTCTTTAATGAGTGACCAGCCAGATGAGCAAATAAAAAAAAATGATCTTTTTAGACTGAGTCTGAAAAGATTAAAATATTTCCCCAACACCCCTGTTAATTATATATACCAAATCCGAGATCACAAAATGACAGGATAAAAGTAAACTCCCAGATGTTAACCCCATAAGAACAAATGCTCTTACACTCTAAGATATGCATATATGTTTGTGTGTGTGTGTGTGTGTGTGTGTGTGTGTGTGTGTGTGTGTGTGTGTGTGTGTGTGTGTGTGTGTATATATATATATATATATATATATATATATATATATTAAACTTATTTGTTTATTTATTGCTAGATAGACATAGACATAAATATCATAGGTGAGGGTGACATAACCTCATTTCCAGGAGTCTCGGGGGGTTCATAGGTTCATAGGCAGATACTGCACATACAATCCAGAAGACCATTAAGGCACATAACCCAGATTCTTAATTTCCCCAAGGCACTGTCAGGCTAAGTGGTCACACAGTTGGTAAAGAAGGCTGAGGGAATCAAACCCTTTACCATAGAAAACAGCTCAGTAACAGCTCATTGCCTTAATTTTTCAGCACTAAAGCCTCCTTACAAATGATATTTTAAAGTAATTTTTTAAAGATACCAGTTTTGATAGTTTTTGAAATGTCCCTCTTTTGTGAACACAGTTACAAATCCCGAGCATGTAAGAGTCACATTTCAGTCATAGACCCTCTGCAAGTATATAGAATCCTTAATGAAAAGCAAAATGGTGATGAATAACTGCATTTACAGGAAAACTACATAAACACAAAACCGGTTTGTCTTTTTTTTTTTGTTTTTACTGAATTGCTTATTGCTTTTTATAAATTGATGAAGCATTAATTGCATGAATGTTATTTTGATTATTTGAGATTGTATTCATTTGTGTTTAGATGACACGACTGTGAAAGATTTGAGTTTTGCTTGAATAGGATTTGATGACACATCATAACATTTTGTTCTAAACAAGTAGGTTCACCCTTCTTAGTTTGTTTCACACAAGCTGCTTAAAGAGAGCCCTTGTGGACCTTTGACAGCGGCTTTCTTCCAAATTGTTAGTATCAGTCACAAACCCATAATTCTATTTTTTTTCTTCCCTTGGTATTATCTGTATTCAAGGCTATAGTGATGCGGCTTGTGCAAAATTGAGCTGTTTACGTCTTGATGTCTCAGCTCACTGAATACATGTGGTGCTGCTTCCACTAAACCAATATGGAATAAAGCCAAACTGTTTTCTGACAGATGTACATATTCTCTGTACAAACGTTTCTTGTGCAGCTGTAGTGTTTTCGCACATTGCAATGCCCCACTTGAGCATTTGTCTTCTTATTCTTCTATTGAAATCTCACAAACCCTTATCTATTGCACTTTTACACTTGGCTAGACTTTGATATCTTTGAAACACTGTCCTAGTCATGTGATGCACTGGTGCACTCAATGTTTTGTAAAAGGTCCCAGAACTTTCAGCCCATCACATGCAACTGAATAGCTGACATAGTATCCAAATTATATAATCAAGACATCAGGCATACCATACATGTTATGTATTAAACTAATACAGATTTATCTGTCCCTACTGTGATCATGAGTGACTTTACTTAGTACTAGAATTTTAGCCATGGGCAATGAATTAATTTTCCACTCTCAATACCAGAATGGAATCTGTACAAAGAATAAGTGTTAGTGTAAGGCTACATGGAGGCCTGAAGATTCCTGATGGAGCCCTTGTAAGGCTCAGACTGACATCTACCTTGTAGACTCATTTCATAGGTTGATTCCTCTTGTGCTCTAATGTCAGTGACTGTTCATTTTCTGAAATTGTTTGAAAAGCAATTCATCCTGGTCATTCTTAAATGTCGAGATTTAATTCATAATACTCAGAATATTATTCTAGGATTAACTCATTCACTCTAATGGAGCTCAGGAAGTTTGTACTGTAAATACCAATGGGTGGAGCCTAAGCCTTTTGACACAAACAAAGTATGTCCTCACATTTCAAACAAATGTACATAACTCTGGAATCATAGAGGTTATGAAAGAAGTATAATTATACGACTGTCCATTAATAATTCAAAAACGAGTATGCTGATTGGCCAGCCTAACCAGCGTGCCCATTGTAAATCCCAGACTATACCGACAGAAAAGGGTCTGTTTGTATATTTTTTTTTAACAAAATTGAAAAAATCTATAGTCCAGACTCCGGACATACCAGAGAGGTAGCATGGAGGAAATACAAAGAAAATCAGGTACATTATTTAAAACTAAAGACACGTACTTAATTTTCTTTGAATTTCCTCCATTCTGTCTCTCTCACCTAGCCCTAAAGTAGACGAAACTTTTTCTTTTTAATAAAAAAAAAAAAAAAAAAAGAAAACAAAAATGGAACAAAGGAGACTTTCTTTTCTCCGTTGCTTCCTTTTCAAAGCATTGATGTACTGGGTATACATGGGAACACAAGTCCCATATGCATGCGCAGTACATCAAAACAAGGCAGCAGGATACCACCAGCTGTGGAAGAACAGTACGGCGCTATTATACAAAGACATTGATTAAGAAAAGTAAGTATTTTTTTCTTAAATAATGTCATTGTATAATAGCAATAACCAACTCTGTGGTTGTGGTATATTGAAATTTACTCATGGTTGGGTTTAGAATAACTGACTCCGTGGTTGTGGTACATTAAAATTTACCGACGGTTGGCTTTAGTTAATCACTTGGGCTTCACCCTCATGATTAAACCACGCCAGCCATGGGTAAATCTTCAATATACCACACCACGTTGTCAGTTATTGCTTAAATAGCAAACTCTTCAGCATAAACTATTTTTATGGTGGTAGTATTCTTTATGTTCTAGGTCTTAAATCAAATTTTATAAGTCAAAGTAAACATGTTAACTATTACATGTGTAATATCTTATAAATAATCTACAATATCTCAGCAGTCATTCAAGTTACACACATACTATCAGCAGCATTGCATTCATCTAACTAAGAGCATTCATATGAAGCTAAGGAGTTTTGTCTGTGTTAATTTGTTGTTGAGATATTTGGAAAAACGTAAAAAGTATATCTATATATCATAAAAACAACAGTTAATATCTATTTACCTGTGCTAGACAGAGGTCAAATATCAATGCAGTTGAGTTTCCGCTGTGTAAGCTTTAAGATGAAAGATTTTAAAATGTTGTACATAGCATGGCTTTGGAGTTATTAATGCAAATATTAACATGCAGTATTTGATGCCTAGAGACATCAGTAGGAGTTAACTGCAGATGCACCTGGAGGCGTCACTCAGATGTAATGTGTTAAGGGATATATTTGATGCAATATCCTTAATGCTGCTTCTTTTCTTCCTTTATACAGCAGGTGCCTTACCACATGTATGCTACTAGGTAAACACCATTTTACCCTGGATGACAATACACTGAACTTTCTCTATTTCGTCTGTTTTGGATAAGCTGGTTTCTGCATCCACTTTTGCTGTCACTAAACTCTTATTCCAATGACAGTACCTTCTTTCTTTCCCCTGAGATTAGCCTCAGTATTATGCTGGTTTTGAATGTCCCACAGTACAGTCAGGTCATAGTCGTTCACAACATCACCATGTCCTTTTTATACCACACTGTCACTACTGCCAGTTGGACCTTTTTTTGACAAGGTGAATTTGTACTAATTTCTTAACTTCTGTCACTTTATTCCTCTCAGACGTAGAACAGTCTACTGATCTTTCAACCAATTGTTATGTCAATTTATAACATGAGTTGCAACTAAGGCTCACTCATGGCCAAGTATAGTCTATCAAAAGTAAAATTCTATCAAAAGTAAAGCTCCTCCCTTTTTCCCACAAATTTCTCAGCAATAATAAACAACTAAGCAACTTACCAACTAAGGCTCACTCATGGCCAAGTATAGTCTATCAAAAGTAAAGCTCCTCCCTTTTTCCCACAAATTTCTCAGGAATCATATTATCTGATCAGCTGACACATTCATTGTCTCTGGATTATCTTGTATGGAATACTTGCAGGCATTTATTCTCAAAAAATATAAATATGTCAGCTGCATCTCCACATATTCCCTTTCAGATTCCAAGGGACATGAGTAACAGTTGGCTTACTTTTCTTCTACCTTGCTTGCATGTAGCAAGTCAATGTCACTCTACCCTATGGCTCTGTACTTCAAAGAAAGTTTGGTAATGGACTGAATACTCCTCGCTTACCATTCCTATGGAAGTTGAGTGGCAAGTAAGAACAGCCACCATCCATCTTGTGTATCAGGAAATGACTGAGATGTGAATTAAGCCCCAGAAGGACTGCAGCAGGGCAGGAATATAAAGAGGCAGATTGGCAGAGAAAGCGAGAGAGACACACACACACACACACACACACACACACACACACACACACACACACACACACACACACACACACACACACACACACAAACGCACACTTTTCCCATGTTGAGCATCAAACCTCCTACCTATCCAGTTACATATTCTAGTAAGCACTCTATTGGTTATAAGCACCACAGGAGAAGTCTGACTTCTAAGGGAAGAGAGTACACTTTTTTTAATATGAATTCATCGTTGTGTTTCCGAGATGATGTTTCAGTAAAAAGTGGGATAAGGGATCTGTGTGATTTTCCCAAGAAGTAGAGATAGCACCAAATGTTTCACACACTCTGTCAGGTTTTCTACATTGGGCATTGAACATTCAATGTATCTACTTAATCTAAAGAAACACTGTATTAGACATAAGCATCATGGGAGAAGACTAACATTAACAATGTAAAAAAGGACATTTGAACTTTTTGAAAATCCACTGTTTGGAATTGATGGCTGCATGCATCAGGGGTTCTACAACAAATGCATATATGTGCACAGGACAATATAACATTGTTGTGATTGCTACATGTAATTATATACTTTTCTACTAAAATTAGATACTTTCCTTCATATACATTGAGTTACTGTGAGAGGCATTGACACATTTCACATTATGGAATGCCATAGGAATTTGCTGTTGTACACCAGTGGATTATCAATGAAACTTTCCCGCTACTTCATGTCGGGATAATTGCACACTTGTATTGCCTCATACTTGCACTACACACATTGCCAAAACAAACATGCAAATCATACTTGGGCAGTGCAATGCAGTATAATAGTGAAGGCTTATGTGAGAATAGGTTAACAAGACATAGTTGCAAGTATACACAGTGTATACCAGACATATAATAATAATGTGCTTGCTATAGGGACAAATAAGAGACAGGAGAGTGTGATAAACATGAAAACATGAGCCATACATTTGCAGTTAAATATATGAAATGTCACAATTTGAAAAAAATGGCCTACAGCTGTAATCAAACCCATGATACTATGCAGAAATGGGAGGCTACAGATAGGGCAATTATCTCAACACACCACAATAGAAACTCCTACATTATTATATCCAGCAGCCTAAGAACTGTTACATTAACTGTATCAAAGTAATTGCCTTTATTCTGCCTTTACCCTGTATTGCTAAAGACAAGCAGATTAACTACATTTGCTTGAAAGTAACCAGACCACTGCAAATTACATTGAAATCATCAGCTTTTCCAGTAAGAAGTTAAACAGATTTCACTGTCAATCAACATTGTTGCACTATGCTAAACACTGCACAAATGCCAACGATGGAAAGTAAAGGCTTTCTCATGGGCCATTTCTGGCCATGTGTGTTGTGTGTGAATCTATTTTTTTTTGGACAAATTAAATGTGTGAAAAAGAGGCTATGACAGGAGTAAAAATGGGGTTGACAGGCACGGGGTAGGACACAGTGGAAAGACTACAGGAATTTGAAGGAGGGTCATGAGAGAGCACCATAACTATCCACCTCTTTTCAACATAAATGTAGAATTGTACAGACAGTTTCATGACTTTGGAGAGTCACCTCAAAAGTGATGAGTAACGACAATAGAATAATGTTGTATGGCCAATTGGAATAAATCAAATGTGTCAAGATGACACATAGGCAAAGTGGAGAGCCATGTATATGGCATATATATATATATATATATTTTTTTTTTTTTCCGTTCACAATTTCGAAATACCAAAATCTCGAGTATTAATATTGAAATTGTGACCCCCCCCAAAACACCACCCAACACATGACAAACATGTGTATGCAGGGGGGGGCAAGCCCCGCTTTACCCCCCATACCCCCCACAAATTAAATATACCAACTCCGAGACTGCACTACAGTGAAGACAAGGGAAATTTCCCCACCCACGTTGTATGCCGATCTCCATTCAGGATTTCGAAGTTTAAAAACTTCGAACATATGATCTTCGATCACATGAGATTTGAAGTTTTAAGCTTCGAAATTCTGGAATGGAACATGGTTTACTATGGTTTGTGCAAACGACATTTTGTCGACAGCACTGCTCCTGAAAATCAGAATGTTGTGCTCAAAACATAAATGGATGGGATAGTCGAACACACTTATATGAATGCTGTAGTGCATTTGCATAAGTGTATTCGACTATCTGCATGGGGATCACGGTACAGTGTAGATTGGGAACTCATCCATATCCCCACTATAGTGCGATCTCGGAGTTAGAATATATTAGTAGGGGGGTGCAGGGTGGCTTGCCACCCTGCAAAAACGTGATTTGTCATATAGGAGTCTGATTTATATCAGCTCCTATACGGCTATCACGTGATGGTTTCAGACACAATTTCGACTCACATGTGTCGATCATTTGGGTCAACATCGTGGCCAGTTGGAATGTGTGTTTTCAGGTTTACTATTTGTTGTTTCGAACGGCAAATGTTTTGCCATTCAAACAAACAATAGTAAACTTATATATACATACACACACACACATATATATATATATATATATATATATATATATATATATATATATATATGTATGTATGTAGTGGGACAGGTGCCCATTTCCATTTTTATTATTTTATGGGTGAGAGAGGAATGTTGGGAATGGTGCATAGAAATGTAAGGGTCAGGTTGAGAAGGAAGGTTAGGAAGCATGTACCAACATATAGAACATAGAAGATAGACAGGGATGGTGATGGAGACAAAAAATTGGGGGATACCATGATTTGGATTAGGTAGGGGACCTCGGAGGTGCATTTACATCCAACTTGAATATGTGAGAATCTAGTCCTCACCCCCAAAACTGCCATCACTTTATTCTGCAGCAGCTCTCTCCTTCAGTGCCTGATGTGCCATTGTCTTTGCACTCTGATGCAAGACTTATTCAACCCTGTCGATATGTACACTGAGGCTCCTTTCTCTGATATTTTCCACCAGCCCTATCAGCTCTTGCTGGGTGAAAAAATCACTATCTCCACTGGTGCTGCTCCTGGTGGGTACCACTATACCAGCTGCCAGAGCCACGCTGCCTGATGCA
Organism: Protopterus annectens; assembly: GCF_019279795.1. Taxonomy (NCBI): domain Eukaryota; kingdom Metazoa; phylum Chordata; order Ceratodontiformes; family Protopteridae; genus Protopterus; species Protopterus annectens. The sequence continues at coordinate 112,587,158 of NC_056729.1, read as the reverse complement.
TTTGTAGCAGGTAGGGCAAGGATTGTGGAGGCAACACTCACAGGTTGTGAATCCAAGGTGCTGGATGTCTGTGCTGCCATCTGTGGAGGTATGGCAGGCTAATTTACAGTGGTCAGTCTACCTTTCTGTGCTGTTGGTCATTTACTTTTAAGCAGCAAAGTACGCAAACAGCAGATTGATATTAAATTATAACACCCCCCCAAGAAAAGAGAGAGAAATCTGTCAATTCGTAAGCAATTATACTATTTTACACCATTGTCACATCCATATATGATGGAAAGGTATTAATGTGTTATAAAATAAACAAATCTCACTGCTACAATATAGCAAATAGCAACCTTTATTTCCCTGTGATGATTAGGAATATGCAGTCTAATGTAATAGTTACAATTACCATAACTGGATTCTTCCTGACATATTATTGTTGTTGATATTTTATAAATACTTTTCCAGTCATAAAAGTAATTGCTGCTTCTGGGTATTGAAACCACACACAGTTAAGTCACTGTTTTCATTGCCTAGTGCAAGCAGAAAGAGTTATTGGGGAGGGCATGCATGCTTGAGATGAAAGGAAAGGTATGGCTGCTCAAGATTCTACTTTTTGAGGGAATGAAAAGAAATTCCTGGATTGAATTTGGACATGAGTTGTACTTACCCCGTGCCTCTCTGAGGCAAGTTAATCTATCCTGGTGCACCATATGATTGGTAGTTATTTCCTCTACAGCAGTACAGTACAAAAAGAAAAGAAATATCTATGAAAGCATAATGAGTAACTGTGATGGCTGGCTAGATATTTAATGCGAAATCATAGGCAGATTATTGTTCAGTATACTTACACAACTGAGGGGTGTCTGCAGTCCTAAATTCATCCTCTCATTGGCTTAGGAGGATTTGCTTGTGTTTCTTAAGGTCACTATAATGATGATAACATTGCTTTCCAGTGTGTGGAATGCCATCTGCTCTGGAGACAGCCTAACTAAGCAATCTCAAGCCTCAGCCCTATACCAAGACGCAGCATATCCCTCCTGCAGCAGCCTATGGCTGTACCTCTTCACAAGGAATGCCACATATACACAAATACTCAACACCCACCTTTGTGCTATAAATTTGCACCATTCTCTCCCCCCATTAGCCATATCTGCAAAGTCAAGCTAACAAAAGCAGATCTCATGGATAACTGTTTATGGGCAAGGATGCACAGCCTTGCCAGCTGCATTTACACAACTGAAAGCAGATGGATTCTTTGGAAGACAGATTGGTACTACTTACATCACATAGCAGTAAAGGGGTGAAACACGGCTTTAGGCTTTGTTATGTGTGATGCTCAGCTTGCTGATACAAGTTTCAGTGTTCAACAATGGAATGCTTAATGGCATGGCTTTTAGTCCTTACAGTTTGAAAAGAGATAGAGGATGAGTTGTGACATATTGTGATGTTGGGTCTTACACAATGCTAAAATATTGTTATTCCTGCTGGGAACTGAACCAATGGGATAAAGTATGCAAAAAATTAAAAGTCAGCTTATTAATTGAAACTGCCACAGGAAAACTACTTTTAAAGCGTGGAAATTAGAGATATACTCATTTCAGAATGAGTGGAACTTTACATCAGGGAGGCCTGTATTTGTGTGATTTTAATTAGCCCTGGGAATGCATTCTGATCTAAAACTCAATATTTATGTTTGTAAACAGATTTTAGATGGATGCAGCTGAACGAAGTGAGTAATACAGGTTGGGGTGTGTTACACACATACTCTTCAAGCATACCTGTCCGAAATACATAGGTAGAATATATGATGAGTCCTGATGTCTATAACAAAAATATTATACATACATAAGCAAGTGAATTTTAAATTAAATATCTTCATTGTCATGTATACATATTAGCTTGAGGTTATATGTGAACCATTTATGATATATACTAAATAGAAAAGTTTACTTATGTATACCCGCGGTGGTGGTGGTGCGGTAGCGTTGTCACCTCACAGTAAAACGCTGTCCGGTTTGATTCTCAGCTAGAGCGTCTTCTGCGTGGAGACATCCGTGAATGGGCGTACCTTCGTTAAAGGTTGTGCGTCAGGCCTGGCAAGGCGGTACATAAAAATCAACTGCCAATCATTAGCGGACCGGAGTTCCGCTGTGGCGACCCCTAACCGGGAAAAGCCGAAAGACACAAACAAACTTATATAAGCATTATTGATACATTGCTTGTATGAAACATGTTTAACATTATCATTTTTTTTTGTAGTCCTAATCAAAAGGTGAGGAATGGGATCCTTACACCCTTTATATAGGTAACTTTTAGCTGGATTTCAACCCTTAACCAGCTGTGTTCTTTATCGAAACTCACTGCAATGGCACCATATGTATTTGTTCTATGTAAGGCAGCCTAAACTAAATTTTTCACTTTTTTCCTTAGATAGTAAAACATTCTACACTCTGCTGAAAGGACTGCAAATGGGAAAAGCATTAGAAAAAATATATTACAGAGAAAAAAAGCTGACAGTAAATAAAATGCAATCAAAAGGTATACGTATCAACAGCCAGAGCAAGAAGTGCATTCAGTTGACACAATCATCTTTCTCACATATCATTGCAACATCAGAAATGTACTTTGTGGGACACATTATCAGACTTGCAGTTAATGACAAATAATGCGAAAGTGGATAGACAAGAGCTCACACAGTGTCAACATAGTGAAAATACTTGCTTTTTAAACAACACAGGGATATCACACAGTGTGGTTGCATATGTATTTCAACTAACCTCTTTAAAATTATCAGTTAAGTGAATTCAAACCATGTATCAGCTGTCCTTTTTAGTAAGCTCACTGCACTTCTACCTTGTACCACAGAGAAACTTACCTGACAGGTATATTTTCTTCATTGTGTATTATCCAGAGTGCTGATGTCCATGCAATGCTGCTGGCTTGGTTTACACTACATAAGGCAGTCTAAACTAAAATTTTCACCTTTTTTCCTTAAGCTGTGAAAGTTAATTTCATACTGCTGCGCAGCATGCAAATGCAGAAGGTAATATTTATGAGAAGCATTCAAAGACATTTTGGGAATAGCTTGAAAACACATGAAGTAATCATAATGTATATCTAGCAATGAGCAGAGCTACTACGGCATTACACTGGTACAATCAGGCTTCTTACATCTCATCGTCACATCAGTACTACCATGTATGTCTCAGAATATCAGGACTTTAGCTAATGCCATTTGAGTGGAGAAATGCACAAGGAACATCAGAAATGTTTTCATTGTCCACACAGCACACACAGTTAATGCTGACATAATTTTAAAGGACTTATCTGTCTCTCACATATAGTCAATACTGACCTTACTTGAGTTTCTCACATCAGCACAATCATACAACAAAATATGTGTCAAGGTTTCAAACCCTGTATCGCCTGTACTGTTTCTCTAAGCTCAATACATTTGCACATTATGCCAGAGAGATAGGAGTGTGACAGCTTGAATTTCTTCACTAATTATTGTCCACTGCTGAGAAAGTGAAACAATGATAGTCTTCATTTTGCTTATTGACGGCAGCCCAAATAAAAAAAATGTCACTTTCTACCTTGGGCAGGGAAATGCCATTCACAGCTATTGACCACTACCAGTCAATGGAGCACAATGTCAAATGGCACATAATTGATAAAAGGACAAAAAAGACAAAAAATATCAGTGATCAAATACTTTAAATGTACATTTCACATGTTTAAGCAACTTAGTTATCTTGCAACAGGAAACTGCTTTGATTTGAACATTTAAAAAAAGAGTACTGAGAACAATCATTTAAGAGTAGTTCCCATAGCCAACACAGAAGACATATATTAGCAAGGAGAAAAAGTGTTTAGATGTACTGATAATGTGATATTGTATCAAGTCACATTGAAAGTATAACATAAATTATGAAAGTTGTCTTTTCTCATTTGACAGAAAATTTCTGGATGCTTGTGATATTTTCAACAATGAGGATACCCATGTATACACACAATATTAAACAAAGACTGCAACCATTACAGCTGTATTCCTTTCTTTCTGTCTGATGCCTCATTCCCTTATCTATGTTTTCTTCAGAGCAATTCTATCTCTGTTTTATTGCATATGTTATCTGTATCAATGTTTAAAGTACTCCCTTGAATATGAATAACATTCTTAGTAAGGGGCACTATTGTGGTCATTAAAGTCAGCATCTGAATGTTAGGAATGTTGCTCTCCTAAATCAGTCAAAGTACTTTGAAATTATTTGGTAAGTCTCTTCTCCCTGACACACCCTCAGTTGATGTACATCAAACAGAGAAGAATGTAAAACCCTGATTGTTCCTGCAGTCGGAGTAATCATAGAAACCCGCAAGCCATTAGCAGGGAACACTTTTCAGTGCTCATCCTTGCAGTACTACGGCCTGTGCATGTAATCATTTAGCTCCTTGCACCATGTTTATATCCCCTATAATTAGTGCAGGCTGTGGTATTCAGGAATGTTAATGATTTAATACCTCATTTATAAACTCACAGTGTTCACATGACTGACTATGCACTATACAAAGGTAATCATGTAGCCCTTGTATTTTACTGGGGATACTGTCTGGATACAGACAACTTGATACTGCTAAATAAACACAGCTTTTTGAATAATAATTTATTTCTACACTGCTTTGTTGTCAAAATATGTTGCTATTTCTTGCATAATGCTTTTAGTTTAACATTAAAATGTGAATTGCACTGACTGCTGAAAAACATTTTTTATTTTAATTGTTTTTTTTTTCTTTATCCCTTTCTTTTATCATAGCCATGTCTCCATTTCAAAAAGTATGTTACATGGCTTATTTTTTTAGTTTGCATTTTATTGATGTTTGCACAGTTATTGCAGCTGAGTGTATTAAAAATTTGTAGGAGGTTCTGGTTTTTTTACCTGTACTTGCAGAAATAAAAATGTATTACGTTTGTAGAGTTCTACCTGACTGCTCTCCAGACCAGAGAAGATGGCATTTATAATAGCTTTGTATTACTATGAACCCATTTCTAATGCTACATTTTGAATTGTTATTGTTAATGCTGCACTGTATTACAGTTAAGCCTTTGTTATCTGCATTACAGAACTGTTATAGATTGTTGTTATTTGATTTAGAATATATATATATATATATATATATATATATATATATATATATATATATATATATAGATAGATATATATATATTTGGGGGGTCCTACTTGTGTAGTCATAGGGAGCATTAACTTTTAAATTGTGATACGTATGATGGATGCTTGCATTTAGACATACCTGAGTTTATAGCCATCTGTCTGTGTATTATATAATTAATTATGTGTCTGTTTTCTGTTTCATCTCAGACAGGGATAAGGCAACCAAGAAGAAATTTGTACCCTACAAGCCACCATACACTGATGCAGAAATGTAGGTCATTATCCAGGCCTTTCATTACCATGGTGCTTTTCTGTTAGGGAGAGGTAAAGGTGACCAATATGCCTGACGCAGGATATGGCAGCAGGTGGTTGATGCCATTAATGCTGTTGGAGGGCATGGGAAAACTTACTGTCAGATATGACACCAGACAAGTGATACGATAACCTCTGCCCACTATAGTGTGGCTGCAATTGCCTGGGAACAGGTAAGTACAGGGGATGGTCCTGCTACTGAACCACCATTAACTGAACCAGAGGAATTCCTGTCCATTGTCATAGATCCAGAGAGCTTGGCAGAGGGGTCTCACATAATTCATGATGTTGGTGCAGATGTGTACAACAGACCCAGAGTGTCTCAGGCAGATCTTCCAGGTATTCAAAATGCAAGTGTCATTGTTATATCTTTACATGCGTATATCTTAAATATCTGAATATTTGTGTGTGTATGTATATACACAGAGCCAAAATAACTGTGAGTCAGACTACCACCATAAAAAATATAAAGGAGGGTATTTTGGGGGAGGGTCAATCCAACTGTTTATTACATTTTTGTCTGATAACATTTTTAATCTGCACTTATGAAGTGGATTGTTCTCTTTTCCTTGTTTAATTTGCTTTGTGATACTTACCAGTCTTCTATCCTTTCCATTCCAAACTCACAGGCACTTCTGGATTGCAGGCTGCCAGCCTACCTGCACATGGAAAGCCCACATTTGGTTATTGTTATTACTGTATATAAGGTAGATTCATGTCTATATGAGGGTAACATATGTGATGCTTTAGCATATGTTAGAGTTTAACATACCCTTCACATAAGGAAACTAGGTGATCAATTTTATTCTCTCTTTTTCTATTTGTTGTGTTTATTGCTTGTTGTCATAGGTGACCCTGAGAGTGACCTTGTGGAACTCCTACCACATGATGAAGTATTGGTAGCCTCTTATTATGACACTGCATCAAGCAGTGTCTATGATAAAATGTCTGTTGTTAGAGGATAGAAATCCATATGGCCAGGGAGCTGCTACATCTTCTGTTGTTAGCAGATATAGCCATGCAAGTTCCCGCTTCTGTAGTAACACTACATTCACTGCTCCATCAGTGATTGTGGTGTCCACACCCAGACATTGTAGACCATGGGGTTGTGGTCTTGGATGTAGTCACAAGGAGAGCTTGTCCCACAGACATCATTCACATTAAGGTAGCACCCTGACCTCTAGCCAGGGCTGTCAAAGTAGCACTGCAACTTCTGGCAGAGGTGGTTCTCATGGTCAGCAGCAATGATGTTGAACTGACTACTCTACCATGTACATCTCACACTTGTCTGAGATACCAGGATGTAGTGCTAGTACAGTGCTTGATTGTGTTTATGCAGACACACACATATTGAAAAAAATATCACTTTCCCATACCACTTCACACACATGCAAACTATCTAAACAGTACTGCTAAGTGTTGTACATCTGTTTTTACTGGCAATGAATGCTGTTTACTCTAACTTGTACACAAGGGCTTCTTTGGTGTCAGCCTTGGCATCTCCACCCCCATCTCCACCCCCACCCTGTGCAAATGATGATGACTATGCCCTGCCCTTTGCACACGTGTTTGTGACTTTGGATTGCATAAAAGTCTGATGCACACAGTGAATAGCTAATGCCTGCTTATTCACAAGCTTGCATTTATCAATATGTATGGCAGAATAAAAGCTGCTGATCACTTGTTTGCACTCATTTATGAATGATTGCTTCTATAATTGTTAAACATCACTGTACTTCAGTTAATATTGTAATTTCAGCAGTGCAAGCATTAGGTACTTCAGTCTTGCTTCTTGGTATAGTTGGGCAAATAAGGGTATAATTGACCTCTTCCATGTTTTATAGATGAGGGTCATCCCCTCCCCTCTCTTACTCATGTTCCACTCATTTAGTGACGTTCTTATCACATCAGATAAGGAGGAATGCCCTCTTTTTTCTGTTCCTGATTCCTTCTTTCTGCCTATTTACTATGCCTTCCTGTAAAAACACATAGTAAATCCACCGATTTAACAAACTCTAATAGTCTGTTTCTTTTTTTTTTGGAAACAGAATACCAGCATTTGTACAGTCAGAGCCAGGGTTTTCTCAAACCAAACACGCATTCTGTGATTTTCCTTGTTTGAGCATGGGCCTCATTGGATCCATCCTCAGTGAGTTTGTGTGAGTTTCTTATGGGTTTTTATAAGCCAGGGTTCCAGTGCATAGCCTGCACCCACCTCTAGTGCCCTTGAAGAATGTCGCCCCTAGTAAACTTGATGTACAGCTCACAAGTGTGCCATATTTATGTGTGTCATGGAAACTGACTGGGTTGACTGCACAGACATTGTAGATAATCCCTTTTGTATTACGGACAACCTGATAGTTTATAGAGTGGAAACATTTTCTGTTGATGTATCTCTTTCCTTGTTCCCCAGGTAGTGGTTTTATTTCTATGTGTGTGCAACCTATGGCCCCCAAAACTTCAGGGAAGTGTGCTATTGCATAAAATTCCTGCATTACTCTTGCTCTGTCCTGTGGGAATCATAGGAAGCAGATATAATATTCTGGAAGCTGATGCCTGTGACACCCCTAATATATCCCCTGTGGGTCTCTGGCAATGACCATAGCAAGTATATGTAATAGTAAACATACCTATGTTTCCAATGGGATGGGTCTGACCTGATTTCCCTGGGGCCTGAGGTGAGGGGGTAGCAGAAGTTGCAAATTTCCTCCAGTGTTTCCCATCTACCCTGTAGGTCTGAACAATTTCTGTGCCATGCAGTACATGATAAGTCAAATAAGGTCTAATCTCCCTTCTTCTTCTTCTTGCCTAAGGTCTGGCAGAAGCAGCACCCTGATCTAAAGCCCGTTGCACATACAGCATAATAATAGCAGCAGAAACCACTAACATTAATTTTTTCTTACTTTCACACTACCACTATGTCTAGGTCTTTTTCACGCCAGCAAACTCAGTGCCTGTGCCTCATGCCCTCATCAGATAACTAGTGATCCCCTCTTGCCTACTGTATCTCCCCCCGCTACACATTTTTCTTTAACCTTAACCTTCTTTGTTCTTCTACACTCCAAAACTTAACCTCTTATGTCTTTCCTGGCACTGCCATTATCAATTGTTTATGTATTACATGTTACTTTTTTTTCAAATACTGTATTTCAAATATTTAGATTTTTTACTTTCTATGTTAAAATTACTACATCTATTAATTCTCGTGTTAAACATTGTCTGTTAATATTTTCTGTATGGAGCTTTTCTCCCTGGTCCTCTACTGAAAACGGGCTATTGGCTCAGTCAGACATATCCTGGTAAACAAATGTAAAATAAATAAAAATTAAAAATGATTTTTTTCTAAGTTTAATTGTGCCTGTATTTCAAAGAATTTTGGTGTACAGGGCAAAAGGCTACATTGAGTGTACACAATTGCTTTATAGCTTCCTGAGTAGCTCTGCTATATTGGATTGATTAATTAGCATGTACGTTGGCTCTTTATGCTGTCATTATCATATGTTGTTGTTTATCTTGTGTTTGGCAGCTCTACAGTCATGTAGAACTGTTTAACGAATACCAAATAGCAAGTTAATGTGTTGGCAGTGCAGCATGCCACCAACACAATATCTACATTTCCTGTAGCTGTTAAGAGATTTAATTTAATCATCTTATGTTTAGACAGTTGGCCTACAGCTTCCCTTACTAGTATTGTCTTATAGTAATGAAAAAAAAAAATCTTATTTTTTTTTTTAGCTTCAAAAGTATGTCAGACTGCTGTCCCCTGTGGAGTCTTCCATTTGTGGGGCATGGACTGTTGCAGGTGTTATAAATGCACACTGCAGCTGTGGCTGTCATTAACTCATACATTTCTTCTTTGGCATATTGGTGAAGATTGCTAATACTAGTGATTGAATTTTGAGTTACAGACGTCATATTCTTTAGATGAACAGGTGCTAATATGAAGCCTGTTATGTTACTCAGTTTCTAAATATGTAAAAGAAGAGGAATATTTCAAACCTATCTATGATTATTTGCTTTTCCCCCTTAATTACTTTGTCCCTGGTTGCTGTTCTAAGAGCTTGAAGGCTACAGCTAAGGTTCTTTTTTGGTGAGGTGTGTATTTAGGGAAGAGCAAAATTATAAACCCTGCATAAGCAATATGATCTACATTTTTAACCAGACAAGTGCACTGGAAAAGTCATCCATTCTTAAAGGCAGTTCAGGTGCACAGTTAGATTAAATGACTTGCTCAGAGCCACACAGTAGGTTAATGAAAGTGGAAGGAATCAGTCCCTCTACAATGGGCACAGTAAACAGCTCATTAACAGCACAGATATTTGGTCTTCTCTACTAACTGCCAGACTGTATTCTTGTGGCTGCTTCTTTTTGCCACCTTTGTTGATTACAGGGAATCACCATACCTTATCTATTTAACAAGCAGTTGGTGAGCAAAAGCAAATGGCAGTTATAATGATCACAATCGAGTGATTATTGCTTTGGTTAAAGTTGGGCATTTGGATGAAAGAGCAAGGTACATGATTGCTCCAAGTCAAAATAAATTTGTAGTGATTGGTTTTGACTTTTATTCACTTTTTGTGGGAAAAATCCAGATAGATACATGCACAATAATACTACACACTGCCCACAGCATTGTACACATGTATCCTTTTTTATACTTAATTTTTATGGAAGTTGATGTGGAGAGGGGGTGTGCCCTAGAGTAACAAGTGAGGTTAATTACTCTGGCTATTTCTATCCCATATTTGTAAGTGAAGTTGAACAGTCATTGATATAGCTAGTTTGGGATACAGGGTGTGTGGGCAGTGATTACTTGTAGCATAACTTGCCTCCAATCTCCTAAAAATCTCCTAAAAATGGAGTGACCCCAGAGAATGGTTATATAAGTTTGGAGGTGTAGGAGGTGCAGCCCCTCACAAGACCCAGGGAAGACTTTACAGAATCCTATCAGAGCTAGGGAAACCAATTAGATAAACAAAGTATGTAAAGGAGTTGCTCCAAATCAATACAAGTATCCAGTGTCAGGTGAATGCATACATGTTCAAGAGAAAGAAGTTGAAATAAATTATTGTGCTGTTTGTCTTCCTTACTTACCTCACTATCAGATGTTTCCATAATAGATAGATGCCTTGATGAAAAAGAGGATGAAAAAGCATGCTGTGTGTGAAAACATATGCCCTTTACATGAAAACCATAAAATAAAAAATAGAACTTGTCAGGAGTCAGCGTATGTATCTAATGACAGAAGTAAATTGAAATATGTTATTATGCCTGTTATGGCTATGTTTATGTCTCACTGAGACATTTGAAGTATACAGAATGTGGGTATCATTTTTATGCAGGGTACGGTATGTAATGTATGGATATAAACAGTAATTCCAGGATCACTTCTGATTTATTATTGATATTTTTTGGGAAAAGTATTTGTTAAAGATCAATATGGCCTTTACATTTTTGTAATTCCTTGAAAGTCAGAGGTACTCTACCTTTCCAAACGGAGCACATTTTACTGGGTACCATGATAAGGTGGTTTGCACCAAAGTACCATATTAGAAGTCCATGATTTTTTTATTATGATTTGTATTTAGGGAACTGAAATAAGGCTTCTTAATCAAAGCTCGTAAATTCAACATTTCAGAGGGTTTATAGTTAGTCTGCCACAACTGTTATTTGTCACGTGGATGCTATTTGACATCTGTAGAAAAGGGCTGCAGACAGTTCATATATGAAATCAAATGATTGTTATGGGATCACTTTTGAATGTTTTTTATATGACTTGTTGGGGGAGACAGTCCCCTGAATTCTCAAAAGCTTGCACGGAGTGCAAGATTGGTGCAGGAGTCCACACAGGCAATATGTCTGCCGTGCAATCCAGGAACAGCCTGCAGGGGCATGCAAGAGCGCTCCTGCACTAGTCTTGCATGGACTAAGTCCTGATATACATATCACCCCATTTGCAGGTGAAGTCCATGCAAATGAGGTGATTTTGCAATCCAGGATTTTGTAACAGTCCGTACAAGCGTAGTGCTATCTGCAGAAATGTACTCGGTTAGTAACTGAGTACATTTCTGCAAAATCCAAAACGGAGCTATGACAGCTCCAAATAAAGGCTGCATAACAATGAGGAAGCATGCCAATGGCCAAGAATAAGGCCATTGACATTGCAAACAATCCAAAAACTAAAAAAACAACTTTTTGTTTTTTTGCTGATCTCGGCTGTTTAAGCATAGGGCAGCGGTGTGCAAATGGGATCGGGGGGGGGGGGGATAAGAAAATAAACCTAAAATAAGCATTCTAACTAAAATCAGTATTCTGCCATGCAAGTCAATGGCAAGTAGAAGACAACTTGGCCAGTGAGTAGTGGTTGCTAAGGGGAAGGCTCATTGTGACACGTAATTATGCATTAGCAGGCAATCTTATGCAAATGAGAGGAAGGATAGTGAATCCCAGTTTTCCCCACCATGTGAGTCAGCTCCCAACAGTGTAAGAGTATGAATAGCTGGGTGCAAGACTAGGAGGTAGGTGACATCATGGGGAGGGTGTCATCATACTGTAAGCGAATTGGATCCGTGTGGCTCAGGTTTGCTCCTAGCTTAGCACAGTTAAGCTAGGGGTTGTGTCTAATCCTGCCTACATTCTTTACAAAGTGTAAGTGGGTGTGCACACCACGCACTGGGTTTTACAGAAAGAAAAAATAAGTTAAACCAGGAAATAGCAGCAGTGTGCAAATTTAAGTACTCTGTTTGTGTGGCGCACACACAGGCTTAAACAGGGAGGCAATGGGAAGGGAAAACAGCAGTAGGACGGATTCAATGAGAACTAGCATAGCTGGCAGGTGAAATGTATCAGAATCAGCCAGTTACACAGGCAGCAGACCAGCCCAGTCCAGAACACTACTATAAACTAAACAAACACCTTCCCCTCTGGTTTTTCCCACACACTACACCATCGGTGTATACAAGCGGGGAAATTTTAACAAACAAACCTAAAAAATGAGAAGGGCTCCAACAGACAACATAGAACAACATGTGCAAGAGGCTGAGGGTGGTGAGGATGTGAATGCTGCAGAACAACACACAGTGAGGAGATGGAGAAGATTGTACAGACCCAAGATAACCTACCAGGAGCTACATGAGCTGGAAATAGTGGAGCACTATAGGGTGGACAGAGACCTCCTACATCAAATTGTTGAGCTGTGCCAGCCACACCTGACACACCAAGCAGATCAAATCGAACTCATCCCATTAGATACCAAGGTATGTGTAGGCCTAGGTATATTAGCCACAGGTACCTCCCAAAGCACAACTGGGGATATCATGGGGATCTCAAAGGCATTAGCATCCAGAGTATTCCACCAGTTCCTGGATGCCATGTCAGCACATGTCAGTGAGCATGTATATTTCCTCAACACCCTTGAGGTGTTGACCAGCAATATGCGTCTCTTCCACCAAATAGCAGAATACCCTGGGGTAGTGGGTGCTATAGACTGCATGCACATATGCATCAAAACACCACCTGGTGAGCAGGGTAGGGCCTACATCAACTGCAGGGGCATTCCCTCCATCAACTGCCAGGTCGTTTGCGATGCCCAGGGCATTATAATGAATGTGTGTGCTGGCTGCCCTGGAAGCTATGATGATTCTCACATATGGCATCTGACACAGCTGTACCAGAGATTTGCCAATGGGGACATTCCCCACGGTCACCTAGTGGGGGATGCTGGGTGCACACTGGAGCCATGGCTGATGACACCCATCAGAAATGCACACACACCTGAACAGCAATGCCATAATGAGGCACACGCACAGAACAGACATATAATAGAGCATGTGTTTGGGATGCTCAGTTCATAGTTCCATGTCTGGACACATCCAGTTGAGCCATGCAGTATTCACCAGCTACATGTACCCAAATTGTTATGATATGTGCTATGGTACACAATATGATCCTGCGGAAACAGCTGCAGCAGGAACAGCATGGGGCAGGGCCACACAGCCCCCCGCCAATGCCAATGCCTGCACAGGCACAGAGCGACCCAAAAGAGGAACAACCTGAGCCTGCACCAGTAGGCAGAAGGAGGCGTGCCCAGTATGCCCTGTCCTTGGCAAAGAGGCAACGCATTGCACATGCACTGACAGAGTAGGGACCCAGGGAATGACACCTCTCTCTGACTCGCACATACAGTAAAATGGATGCCAAATATGACACTACCTGTGCTCAACCATGTATAGGGAGTGTACTATGTGCATCCAACATAGGCAGCCCTCCAGCATCATCCGTAAGTCTGGCACACCTTCAAGGTAAGTCAATCAACCTACCAATTGCCAAATGGAGTAGAACGTGTTGTTACCTGTAGCTATGGTATGGATGTGAGCATGCAAGGGAATTGGGTGGCTGCAGGAAATGTGCTGAGTGGCATGTGTGTCCACATGACCCACACATGCCAGTCAGGATGGTTCACATACCCAACAATAGTCTCAACCAGCAGGCCAGGTGTAGACAAACCCAAACAGAGCCTGTGCCATGGCCCCAGAATGATGGCTATGGTTACCCCCCCCCCCCGGCCTACACAGACAGACCACAGCAGGGCAGGCAGTGGGATGTTAGTTCTGAAGGGTAGGAAGTCAGACAATAATATGTAAGGCAACCAAAGCCATGATTTGTAGTACACTGATATGCCTGTAGTCAGCATGAAAGTTAGCAATACAAAATTAAATGGAGTACCTGACATACCAGTACAGTCATAGCAAATGTGTACAAGTTTCACGTGTGCCCCCCCCCCCACATCCTACATAGTAATGTAATAACAGTCAGGTGTGCCCCCCAACCCTGTGTAGAAATGTAGAAATAGTCAGGTGTGCCCCCCATCCTACATAGTAATGTAATAACAGTCAGGTGTGCCCCCCCCCACTCCTGTGTAGAAATGTAGAAACAGTCAGGTGCTCCCGCCCTGCTATGCAGAAATGTAGTAACAGTCAAAGCCAAATGATCGATGGATACCCTGCAGAGACAGCATGCTACCTGTCAGTGTACAACACAAAGGTCAGCACTGCAGCACAAACTACCTGGACATGATCCACAAATTCAATACAGATGGCCATACTGGGCATGCTGACACACAGCGAAAGGAAGGCAATGTCAGTCAACAACATACTGAAAGGTCATACTGCCAGACATGCTCCAGACATACCCCAGACATGCTCACACACTTAAACACATGAAGGCCATGACTGCAAATACAAGTGGACCAGACATATCTGGCAGTTGCAGATGTTAATGCAGACACTCGTCAGTATACACCACAAATGCCTCATGGATAGGAATACAGACATATATGTCAGAACAACACACTATAATAAGCCAAAGGTAGATGTGCATAGATGTGTGGAAGTGGGTGACTGTGACAAGGAGCCATCCAGGCTTGTCCCACCCAGCACACAGCCAAAGGGCCCCAAACACATGAGGTACAGATGTCACTCACTGCAGATACTAGCCATCAGTATCTGTCAGCATTACAGACTATGTGGTGCATGTGCCAGCTATGCAACATGACTGTACAAGGAAGTAGTCATCTAGCAGCTGTATACATGTACCTGTGACATATGACCCTGAGTGTGCCTGCAATGCGGCATGTGAACCCCTAGATGAATGGCTTATGGCCCATGCACACACCACCCTCCCCATAGCCCTACTATGACAAGCCTCCTGAGGTCATCCAATGTGAAATACACCTTTGGGAGAGTTGTAGCCAAGTAATCTCAGCGGTGCATCCCATAACTGCATATTGCTGTAGTGTGATAAATTAGTTAGGTAGGAGTTCTAACCCTAGACTTGGCAACTGTGAGTGTGTGTTTGTGTGCATCTTTATCTGTCTCTGACTGTGTAGAGAGCAATGCTTTTTAGGGTACTCACACTCCTTACAATTCATATACTCAACTTTGGCAATGCTGCTTATGTCACCCACCTAGAAATACAGCTCTAGGAAGGTTGTAGTCCCGTAATCTCCCCAGCGCGTCCTGTAACTGCGTACTGTTGTTGTGTGATAAAGTAAGTAGGTAGGCGTTCGAACCCCAGACTTGGCAACTGCGAGTGTGTTTGTGTGTGTGTCTTTCTGTCTGTCTCTGACTGTGTAGAGAGCAATACTTTTTAGGGTACTCACTCTCCTTACAATTCATATACTCAACTATGGCATGGCTACTGATGTCACCCACCTATAAATACACCTCTGGAAAGATTTTAGCCCAGTAATCTCTGCAGTGCATCATGTAACTGCATACTGCTGTAGTGTGATGTAGAACTGTGGTAGGGTTCCATCCCCACCCATGGCAGTTCTGGATGTTTTGTGTGTGTTTCAATGACTGTGTACTGAGCAATGCATTATAGGCTAGTCACACTCAGTACATTTCAAATGGCCTACTTTGGCAATCCTGCTGATGTCATTCATTGTGAAATACACCTTTTGGGAAGGAGTTCTCTAATTCTGGTTTAAGCACTTGGGCTTTCAGGACAGTTATTTTACATTAAGAGGGTTCATGGTCTGCACTCTTGTGGGAGGAGAGGCTGGACTCTGCCCTTCTGAACTGGGAATTTCTAGTTAAAGGCTTATAGTGCATGCATATCTGAACTGCTTCTTACTGAAGTTGGTGCACCTTGTTTGCTGTGGCATAGACTGGATTTGGGCCTGCTGGATCTAGCTTTGTTTGTGTAACTTGAGCACTAATCCAGTCATTCTCTGAAGTATTCAATTGTATTTATTACTGCTTGGTAGTAACTTGATTAAAGTTTAGCTATCATTCTAAGTCTTTTGGATTAACACTTGGGCTTCAGACCAGTTGTTTTACATTAGGAAGGTTTGTGGCATGCACTGTGGTGGCAGGACAGGTAGCTTTCATCCTTCTAAGTTGGGAACTGCTGATTGAGAGCCCAGTGTCTGTTATTCTTAAAGTGTATTAGTTCTGGTTTAAGCACTTGGGCTTCAGGCCAGTTATTTTACATTAAGAAGCTTCGTGGTCTGCACTCTTGTGGGAGAAGAGGCTGGACTCTGCCCTTCTGAGCTGGGAATTATTGGTTAGTGCCTGAATATTTGAACTGTATCTTACTGAAATTGGTACACCTTGTTTGCTGTAGCATAGACTAGATCCAGGCCTGCTGAATCTAGCTTTGTTTATAGGCTTGTTGTTTGTTTGCTTGTTATTTCCCTGGAATGCTAATTCCACCTAATACGCGGCTTCTCAGCGCTTCTGTGGATCACTAGTGATATCTGCATTGCTTACTGTACTTATTTCCTTGTTTCACTCGAAAGAAAGTTACTGTTTGTCATTTTTGCATTTAAGTTATCTGTAACACATTGCACTTAAGTTACCTGGCACTTGCTCACTAAAGCAATTATATAAGTCAGCACTAAAAATTAAAAGCACTACACCCTCACTCCCCACTGGCCCTTGTTTTCAATTATTAAGGAATTCCCAATATTATTCTAGCATGTCAAAGGTCAGTTGTCAATCTCCTCTCCGGTCCAGCTGGTGAATCTGGGAATCTTGAGGGAATGTTACAACTGCCTCATGTACACAGATAACCCTCTCCTCCTCCCAACAAATTCTAACACATGTGAGAGATGCAACCATATAGCCAAACTGGAGGCTAAGCTCTCTCAACTCAATACTGGCATAACCAGTCAGGAGGAGAAAGAAACCACACTCACTACAATTCCAGTCTCACATAGACCTACCACAACAGCAAACCAAACACATAATCACAAAAAAACATACTCGGAGGCTCTAAATAAAGATCTGCCTAAGCAGCAGAGACCTCCAAAGCAGACACCCAAGCAACCGCTACCCCAAAACAAAACACGTGCAACACATATCTCACAAAGCCAGTGTGCTGAAGAGTCACAGCCCTTAAGACTAAACAACACACCTGATACACTTGTAATAGGTGACTCTATCGTCAGGCACATTGACGTCCCGCTCACCAATCTGAACAAGGAGAGGGTCACAGTGAGCAGCCTGTCGGGCGCTAGGATCCGCCACATAACACAAGCACTCAGGTCACTCCAAGGCAAGTACAAATATGACTCAGTCATTGTCCATACTGGTGTGAATGACCTGAGACGTACCTGGACTACATGAAAAGAGACATAAAGGAGCTCTCTGAGCATGTAGCCCAGGCCGGTATGACCCTGACATTGAGTAGCATCTTACCCTCACCAAGAATGATGCCACAATATGAAGACAAGATGATCAATTTCAACAATTGGCTTAAGTACTGGTGTAATTCAAAGGGGATCCAATACCTGTCAGCTTGGGATGATATGCTCGACAAGCCACGATGCTTCGCTAGGGACGGCTTGCACCTGTCACCCCTGGGCTTTCGGATATTGGCAAAGGCTCTTGCTACCCCCATAGTGCCTTTTTTAGGCAAGGCTCAAAAGACAAACCCACTTCCATAGGTATCACAAGGGCTACTCAATGCCAGAAGTCTAAACCTCAAGATGCATGCACTCGAAACTCTCCTTAGCATGGAGAACATCGATATCTGTGCAGTAACAGAAACCTGGTTCAGGGCTCCCGAGAGCACCCCAGCACTACCAGGTTATACCTCATACCATGCTTTTCGGCCCCAAAACTTGGACCGAACCACAAAAGGAGGGGGTGTATCGATATTCATCAAAGATACCCACACCTCCAGGTTGGTGGCAAAGCACGAAGCATCAGAGACTATCCATGTGCAACTAACAGTGGGTAAAACTGCCTTCCAGTTTATAGCCTGCTACAGGCCACCCTCCCAAACCCAGGAACCCCACTCGGCCTTCCTGAGAACACTGGAAAATATGAAGGTCTCTCCAAACACCATTATATTGGGCGACTTCAACTACCCAAACATAGACTGGGAGCATTAGTCTAGCACCAACACCCTAGCCCAAAGGTTCCTAGAATTTATAAACTCAAATGCTATGGAACAACTTGTTACCACTCCCACAAGAGGGCAAAACATACTGGACCCGATCATCACCAACATGGGGACTCTATGCTCCAGACCAGAAGTGTATCCCTCACTGGTAAGATCAGACCATAAACTAATCTCACTGGATATTCACATCCCGACCCCACCCCCTGCCCAAAAAACCACAGTAAAAAATTTCTCTAAAGCAAATTTCACACTCCTCAAAACCAAGGTGGAATCCTTCAAAGCCCTCGGGCCTGTGGAAAATACAGCCCAGACCGCAGAATCCTTTATAAATGCATTCTATGAACACCTTCAGGAATGCATGGATCATGCGATCCCAAATAAAACCAAGACCCAATCCTCCAAAGGCAGACGTCCTGTCTGGTGGACCCCAGCCATAAACAAATTATACAATAGAAGGAGGAAGCTACTAAATGATAGAGCAAAATCCCAAAAAGGGAAGGCATCACTGATCAGTATTAGCAAAAAATACGGGCACTCATAAAATTGTCTAAGGCCAGCTTCGAGAGAAAAATTGCACAGGACACTAAGGATAATCACAAGGCTTTCTTTAGTTATGTTAGGAACCTGGGTGGTAATTCCCAGATATGCTCAGAATTAGTCCAAAATGACAAAAAATACACTGAACCCACAGACATTGCCAACATCCTAGCTGACAGGTTCAGCGCAAACTTCTCCCCCCCTCCCTACCAAAAGGGCAAATATCTATCCCAGCAGAGTGCTGCCCCCCTGACATCTTAGATGCTCAGGTAAGAGCCGCCCTCTCCAAAGCAAAAAACACAGCATCAATGGGACCAGATGGTGTCCCAGGCTGTGTCCTACATGAACTCCAAGAAGAGCTAAACCCAAACATAAAACTACTGTTCAATCTCAGCCTTACTACAGGATATGTGCCCAAAGAGTGGCGTACAGCAACAGTGGTCCCTCTCCATAAAGGTGGTGCCTCAACAGATCCTGGAAACTATTGCCCCATAAGCCTGACTAGCTTGGTCTGCAAAGCTATGGAAAGGATCATCATGGACCTCATAAATAAAGATATTGGGGACCTACAGACACTGGATCCTACCCAGTTCGGCTTTGTTAAGGGCAGATCCTGCCTCTTAAACCTGGTTGATTTCTTTGAAACAGTCACCAAGGCCATTGACAAGGGGAAGGTGGTCCACAAAGCCTACCTGGACCTCGAAAAAGCCTTCAATACAATACCCCACTCGGGCATTATAGATAAGCTCACCAGCTTAAATATAAACCCCTATGTCACTAGATGGATTGCAAACTGGCTCAAAGACAGAACCCACATGGTTAAAATTGCTGGAGCCATGTCAGACTCCAAACCAGTTACAAGTGGTGTCCCACAAAGCTCAGTCCCGGGACCTCTCTTGTTCGGTATATATTTCTCGGAGGTACAGGCCAACACGGAAGGACTGTGGCTGACCAAGTTAGCAGATGACTGCAAACTGGGTGCCATAATCGACTCTCCAGTTGACACAAGCATCCTCCAAAAGGGCCTCATAGAAACATACAACTGGTGCCAGAGCCATGGCCTCAAGCTAAATGCCAAAAAGTGTATAGTCATCCCCTTTGGCAAAAACAAAGTGCCCACAAATTACCACATAGGTGGTAATCCATTAAGTACAGAAGAAGTAATTAGGGACCTGGGGACCCAAGTTGATAGCAATCTCTCATTTGACAACCACGTGGCCAAAGTGGTTAGAAAAACTTTTTATATAGCCCACCTAATCATGAAGGGATTCACATCTAGATCAGGGGAGGCCATCGTGCCTCTTTACTCATCCCTCATCAGGCCCATAATTGAGTACAATGCCCCTTTTGGGATGTACCTTACCAGACACCTGCAGCAACTGGAAAGACCCCAAAAGTACCTCACCAAGAGGATCAAAGGGTTCAAACAGATGCCATATGCTGCCCGGTTAAAGAAACTCCAGCTCTACTCAGTGGCATACCGCCTGTTCAGAGGCGATCTGTGCCTGACGTATAACGCCATGTCCAACCCGGAATTAATGGACATGCTGCACCTCAGAAAATCCAAATCCCATCGAGCCACGCTCGAGAGACTTGAACCTCAGCACTGAAATAAATAGGACATGCTGGAGGGACAGATTCATAACCCAGAGGCTCCCTTCACTCTGGAATAAAATCCCAGTCCAGGTTAGGCAGAGTCCATCATTGACTCTCTTCAAGAGGAATATTGATGAGTGGATGGGAGATCGTAGGTTTACCCTGGGTATCACTTCTGTGTCACTGTTAGACAGAGGCACAGTATACTAACCTCGAAAATGGGCATAGCAAAATAAATTTAAAATCGGTGGCGAAAGCCAAACACATTCTGGCTAGGCTTATAAATGCCCTAGGGCAGATAGCCTAGTATGAACCTATGAACCTATGAATCCCCATGGTGTGTCCTATAACAGCTCCATGCTGTAGTGTGATGTAGACCTCTGTTAGAGATTCTATACCCACACATGTTGGTTGTGGATGTTTTGTGTGTTTCTCACTGTCTGTGTAGGGAGCAATACATTTTAGTCTAGTCACACAAACAGTACATTTCAAATGGCCTACTTTGGCAATCGTGCTGATGTCATGAATTGTGAAATACACATTTGGGGAAGGAGCACCCTAGTAATCCCAGTGGTTCATCCTATAATAGCTCAATGCTGGAATGTGATATTGATCTCTGGTAGGGGTTCTATATCCACACATGTTGGTTGTGGATGTTTTGTGTGTGTGTCACTGTCTGTGTAGGGAGCAATGCATTTTAGGCTATTCACACTCACTACAATTCGAATGTCCTACTTTGGCAATCCTGCTGATGTCATCCAATGTGATATACACCTTTGGGGAAAGAGTGTTCCAGTAATCTCTGTGGCGTGTACTATAACTGCGTAGTGCTGTAGTGTAATAAACTAGTTAGGTAGGGGTTCTACTCCCAGACATGACAGGTGTGTTTGTAACATGTATCCTGTGTGGAGGTGGTGTTGATTGTGTGACACCTATGGCCAATGTGGAGTGGGTTTTTCATATTTCTTATATGTTGGCCCTACTATATATCACAATGTCCACTGTACATGGATAACAGATGTGAAATAGCTGAGAGGCTGGGGTGCAAAGCCATACCCAGACGTGACATCAAGGTCAGGCAATCACAGTTAGCAATCCCAGTATTACAAAGAGCACACTCTCAACCCATGTCTCATACACACACACACACATGCCTAGGCAACAGCCAATATGTGGGTAGTACACTGCATTTTGGCCACTGATAGTAACTATGGGGTGACAGCTGTGGGCTACAGAGGGCATGGCACCCTGTCCATCTGTCCAATATGCACATACATGCAGGCAGTGCACCTCAACTATGTTCCCAATGGACACTTAAAACACCTGTGTTGCCATCCCATGTGACCAACAAAGGACATACCATGCCTGACAACATGCCCTGTATTGACAGATGCCACTGACACCAGGGAATGCTGTTAGCATGCTATCAATTTAGGTGCAGGGTAAACCTGCTGCCCATTACCAGTTCCCACCACAGGTGGGCAAGACTGGCATATCTGATGATAACCTGTGTTCACAACATGGGACAGACACCCGAAGTACAGTTCCACATGTCACTGTACATGCATGTGGGAGATATGCATATCCCAGACACTGTCCATGTCATGGACTAAGGAACACACACATGGCATGCAATGCACAGCATTGGCCACGCACAATAGTCACCCAGGTGACTGGATGGGGGATACAATACCCACCTGTGTGGGCAAATGTAGACACTACAGCCTGAGCCACAATGCAGACCATCGTCATGTGGCCTGATGCCAAGGTATACCCATCACCTAGCCTTGTACACCACCACACACACCCGTGCAGACATGCACCTATGCATGTCAGTACTGGCACTCTGTGTGTTTGTGTGTGTGTGTTGTATGGTGCGTATGTTCACATCCACACTCCCTCCAACCCCCATGGGCATACTGAAGTATGCTGTCTGATGTCAGACACCTCCTTATACCCTTTGCCTATACAATCCCCGTATGACCTGTGTGGTGCATGTGATACCTGCACAGTGATGTGTTGTGGCAATCCCACTACTGATGAGTTATAATCCTGGACCTGCCAAGTGTGTCAATGTGTGTGTGTGTCTGTGAGAGTGTGGCTGTGTTGATGCTGGCACCTGTTCATGCAGACATGCACATATACATCACCTACCATATAGCTACCGTATCCCTATTGCAGATGTCAGTCACCATCACATATATGTTCTGCGAGCTTCACAGCAGGTAACCCATGTGGCGCATCCAATAACTGCATAGAACTATGATAGCACTACACAGTCATCAGGGGTTTGATACCCTGTGCTGGTAGGTGTGTGATGCAAACATGCTTAGGTTTTACTCTCTCACCACTCCTTGACTTGTCTTTCCCTCTGTCTGCCTCTCGCACTCCCTCTCTGGTGGATGTGGAGACCTACACCTGCTTTGCTTGGCAGCAGCAAGTATATTTTAAGTGATGCTCATGATTAGCTGATGGCCTCTGCACAAATTGCAGCCCTCCCCTAGCTGATTGCATGTGGAACAGCTGTGGTAACATTCCCATAGCCAATTGCATGGAAACACACTCCAATATCTAGGAGCATCATGTTAGTGTTGGACATTTTCGTTTACTGTGAGCAGGAACTAGATCAGTTGTTTGGCAAACAGCATCACAGATGGATTGTGGAATTACCTCTAACAACATACACTGTGGAAACAGGGCAACACACTGGAGGGGGATGTGCCTGGCCTGACTACAGACTGTAAGTGCTGCTATACTGCATTTGGAGTACTGTTGGTTTAACAGTGTGTGTGTCAATATGACTGTACTACATGTCTCAATACCTGCCACGCCAGTTCCATGTTTATGAGGAATCCCCATCTGCAGGGTCATCTGCAAGCAGGACAGTGTGTTTTGCCTTTGGTTTCATGTGTTACCAATGGATCATCTATTTCTGGTCTGGACTGCAGAATGTAGTGTGAGGATTGCAGTCTGCAGATGGTGAAAGCTGTGACAATTACTGGCTTCTTGTCCCTCATAGGACATATGTTGCAACAAACCCTGTTATGACAGTAAATGTATGATGTTATCACAGCAACGTGTCATTATTGGCCCTGTGTATGTGCTTCCAGCCACAACTCTGTCAACCTGTGTACATATGGTGTGCATGAAGTGGTGCGTATGTGCCATACACCATAATTAGTGTCATCATATCTGATAACAAGCCAGTGAGATATCAGACTGCTACATGTTATGTACAGTAGGGGTTATATTTGATAACATAACCTGGACATTCCGGGGATGTTTGTACAGTACTGAGGTCTGTGTACTTATGGTGACTGTCACCAGCATGTGTATTGTTGATATGTACTTTAGCCTTTGTATAGACTGAGGTAGATGTCATTGTTCTAGGTCCCATCCTATCTGATGTTACATGCTGCTCCACTGTATGGTACTATATTGGCATACATGTTTGTAGGGCCATACACACACATGTCCCATACCACAGACAGCCATCAGACCAAACTGTGTAGCAGCCCAATATATGTATGTTCAGTCTGTGAGTGGCACATATGAGTATGGTGTCAAACAGATAGTCCATATACTGTAATATTATGATAGCTTAACATATGTGGCTGTGTTCACATTGTTTGTGGTTATGCACTTTCACACAGGTGTATCTTACCCTGTGGTGTGACATGCCTGTAGAGCCTGCTACATATGCAGGTACATGTGCATTCCCCCATAGGAGATGTAGGCCAGTGTTGAGACAGTCTGTCTGTAGCCTTCACAGTGCATTATTGTATGCCTAGCAGTTTAGTTTACTTACCCAGTGAGAACTCATGTGCAGATACTTGCCAGATGTACTACTGCCAGGCCTCCCTTAACAGTCATGTATGTCAGACAGAGCAGTGGGATGCTGTACAAATGTATGTCAATATCTAGTGGGTAGTATGTGACCATGGCACCCCTGTACCAGTGGTTATTATGTGTCAGGCCGGGCAGGGGTGTGTGAATGCATAACCTATGGTGGCAAATGTATTCCAGTCATTATGTGTTATACCCATCTGCATGGCTGTCTACATCCATATTGTTAGGCATGGAACACATGTTTAGCACTAAGCGGTTATGTGTATATCTCTGGACTGTACAGAGTGTGTCAAAATGTCTACATATATTGGCCAATATCTCTACTGCAGTCCACAGGGGCATTACATGCTAGCAGCGGTACTTTACTATGATGTCCTTAGGATGTCTGTCAGTAGCCAATGGAACACATGCTATAAGCAGATGTGACCTCCAACACACACAATGCCTGTGAAGACAATCCCAATGACAGTAGCAATAGTCTACTAATATACCTGCCATACACACCTGACATCCCCTTGCACTACAACTGTGGGACTATAAAGGCTGGGGTAGGGCTACACTCCATGTCCAGGACATATGGTGGAAATATATGTACATATTATTATCCAGATAGCAATATATATATATATATATATATATATATATATATATATATATATATATATATATACATATGATTACACATGTGTAGTACTTCCAATCACCACTGTAATGGCAACCACCTACTCTAACTCCCTACATCATGTGGGCATGGTCCCTTTACATTGCCTGTGTGATGGACATCCTTCCTGTGTGTGGGCATCAGTGTTAAAGACAGCAGGTAGCAATACCTCTTCCAGGAGAACTGGCACACTCAGGGCAGCTACATATTTGTAAGAGGTTCAGGAACTACAGACAAAGTGTGCGTAGAGTTGTGCTATGCTTTGTATAGTACTGGCATTACAGGGTGTGTGTGTGTACATGCTACTTTACCTTGGAATGCAGTCTGTCTGCATAGCTCTCAACTGTGGGCCTATCCTCTTGGTGGCCAGAGGTGTGTTTATCATGTGTTGTCGGTCCAGCACTCAGGTCCTGTGTCAGAAATTTCACTGGCAGTGTGTGTGTGTGTGTGTGTGTGTGTGTGTGTGTGTGGAGTGCTGTCAGTACATGGCTACATTAATTTCTGTTTCTAACCTCAATTACCTGACTAAGGGTATATTGCAGACTATCCTTTAACACCAGCAACTTGCTTAGTGTATGGCAACAGTTTTCTACATTTGTGTCTGTGTTTTAGCCTCTGTCCTCCACCTACATACCAAGCTTTGCACATATGACATGCTGTCCGGGGTTGTTCCATCGGGGGCTGTGAGTATATCACACTGCCATTGCTGCCATCAGTCCACTGCTGTTGTATCTCCCACAATACAGTGGGGCTGGGGCCATATATGTGTGGGCATCACCTACACAATACATGTGTGCTCTTATGCACACCAGAGACCCGTGTATGTAACAGTGGTATATGGCCCTGTATTATTGAGTCTGGGGGGGGGGACCATAAATGATGTAGGCTGTTAAAAAATGTGGGGGTATCAGGGGTGAGCTGCCTTAAGGCATCTGGATGTACAGTATCGTATACTTCACCTATATTTACATTACTTACATAAGTTGTGTTAATGCAAGCCTACTGCCACCTGCCATACAGACTGTTCTGTTTGTCAGTGTGCATGTGATGGTGTCAGTTATGGCTTGTTATGTAACAGTTACAACCCATTTGGTTACATGACGTCTTTACCACCTAGTGATTTTGTACAGAGTGTAGATAAAGGCTGCTGAACTATACACCTGCATTACATACTGTTGATTGTTTGGTATCCTGTGGCTCAGTCTGTCCTCACTATTGCACAATTTGAAGGGCTAGGCCTGGACAGCAACAGTTGTGAAGTATAACTCTTTCACAGTTGCATTACTCTGTTTATATGGATTTCAGTGTCTGGACAGCTATATGACATGGCATATAGAACTGTAATAGTACACAATTAAAGGTATTCCTTTTCTGCAAACCTGTTTGTGGTGTTTTCCCTATGACCTCTCTGTGGGTATATGTTGCTGGCAATGATTGTCATTTGTATGGGTGGCCCATACAGTGCCCAGTTGTTCAGGTGTTAACTCTAGGCATAGTAGCTGTTCCATATTGTGTGCACCTTCTACATATGCATCTTACTGTACATGTATCTGTGTGTGTATGTGTAGTCACATGTATATGTATATATATATATATATATATATATATATATATATATATATGTATGTATACATACATATATATATATATATATATATATATATATATATATATATATATATATATATATATATATGTATCTGCATATCTGTGTCTGTGTATCTGTATCCTGAGGATGTTGATGACTTCCGCATTTTACATTACCTACGGGAGGCAGACAGTACTGCATATGTTACCAGTACCAGCCTGACATCATACAGGTTGGATGTAGTACTGTTAACATCTTGTGCCCATGTCATGTTAGGTCCTGGTTATGGGATCTGCAACACTTGGTAGTGTATTGCAAGGCGGACATGTTTGTGGAGGGGGGATGCCTATTTGTACAAGACATATAGTGTGTGGGGCCTCTCAACCCCATTAACGGTGCATGTGGACATATGCGTTTTTGTTAATCTGCCACTGCTATCTACAGATGTATGGCCATATATAACTATATATAACTATATATATATATATATATATATATATATATATATATCTGCTTACATATATATATATATATATATATATATATATATATATATATATATATATGTATATATATATATATATAAACCTATGTCCGTATATACCTACATAGATATATATATATATATATATATATATATATATATATATATATATATATATATAAATATATATCTGCGTACAAATATGTAACTAGCTGTGTATATGTAGACATATAGGTGTAGACACATATATGTGTCGATGTAGGCGTTTGCATGTATATATGTTCATATATATTAATATATATGTATATAGTATTAGAAATATATATATATATATATATATATATATATATATATATATATATATATACACATACATATATAGATATGTAGTATCTGTTTAAATATTAATATATTTACACACACATATATCTAGATTTTGGTATACATTCTCTGTACTGTTGCATGACTGGATGATATGTTTCTGAAAACATCAGATTTATTTGTGTCTGGCATGGCTTTGGTCTAAATCACTTTGTCTATGGTGTGTGGAGTCCCGGGTTCGAGCCATGCAGGAGCTGTTTATTTTGTTGCTGGGCAGAACACAGCCCATTGGATACAGAGTCATTAAGGCACTTTAAAGCAGTTGTAAGCAGGTTTGCGCAATGGTAAGCACTGCTTATTTCAGGTTATAATTTCTTACACTCAGTTAGCTTCTACTTTGGTTAACCTGTGTAGGCAATGCTTACCCCTGCACAAATGCACTTCAGCATGCTTACTAGTGCTTATATATGCTTACTACTGTGTATCTGTGCTTACACCTGCTTACTACTGCCTTATTCATTATGACACTGATTCTTCACATGTGCATTTCCTGCAGTACTCCAGTTTCTAAATATATGTTATTTAGTGAGTTTTGCAATAAAAATGTTGGTTCTACCATGCTTTGCCATGTAAAATAGATTGTGCAGCAGTGGGACTCGAATCAGGAATGCCTGCTCATTAGGCGAATGCTCTGCCCACTAAACTATTGCTGTGCTGCTTCATTTGCACATATCTTCCTTGTTATCCTCTTCAGCCTTTTAAGCTGCTTTAACCATAGCTAAGCAGTGGGCAACCCCTGCACCTAGGGTTAGCTTTACTCGGAGTTTAAAAAAAAAATAAAGGGGTTTCTTCTTTTTATTTTTATGTCCTGTTGCTGTTGTACACATGGGGGACTGTTGGTGAGGATATGCGGACACCTATGAGTGGTCTCGCTCATTTATTTCCACTTTGTGCTGTTCTACATTGCAGCGGCATGTTTATTATGAGATCTCTGCTCTCAGACATGCCTGCTGCACTTGTACATGCTCCTTTTAAGCCAAGGAGGTTGGGCAGTGCACCTTCATTAATATGCATGGCGTGCTGCCGTCCTCCTTCTACAAGGGCGCTTCCATGCAGGACTAAGCTAGTCCTGCACTGAAAATTAGTGAATCTAGGGGAGTAACTATAAAGCAGCAATAAAATCATAATATTTGTATGATTCTTTCACAGTCAAAGGTAATGTACCTTCTCAGAAGGGGCACGATCCTATGAAAGTTATGGTTATATTTTGTACCAAATTACTCTGTTACAAGTACCTGAGTTTTCTGTAATGTGAACTGTCTTCTAGGAACTGACATGTGGCCTTCTGTACACAACTAGCAAAGTTAGCATTTCAGATGCCTTGCATTGTCCCAGTCAGGAAATACACATGGTCTATGCCTGGGGAGTATTCAACATCTGCACAATAGGGTGGGGGAGATGATGTGTGATAGCAGATGGTCTCTGGCTTACTTGTGAGTTATTACTGATATATATATATATATATATATATATATATATATATATATATATATATATATATATATACACCCCTGGAGCTGAGAAAAAACGAATTGAGGCAGACCAGTAGTCTTCTACAGATCTCAAATAGCTACCAAGGCACCAAACAAAATGTTATAATGTTGTAATAGGAACCTCAGAGGTAAGCAAATCAGCACAAACACAAACCTATCAGTTCAAGGCAACGAAAGTAAAATGCTGAAATGAGCAGCGTACCAGTGTTGGTTTCGATTCAATGTAGCAGAAATGACATACTGAAATGAGCAAATTCACAATGCTGGTATCACCAAAATCAATATCCGCTCACCAAATAAGCTCAATACAAAGACACTGACTTCCTCAAACTGGCTTGTAAGTGAATCAAAAGATATCTGCCAATCAGCTTGGTGCAGGTCCAAACGACCTGAAAAAGCGGCAGTTCTACTTGCGACGTTGGCGTTTCAATTAATTACAAAAAGCAACCCTTCGGTTCAACATTAGTAAGTCATACGTAACAGTTAATCCTCTAGCATACAAGTAGATTCCAAACAATAACGTTTATGAGTAGAAAACTGGATTTATTAGTGAGCGCTTTCGCGGGCACTCCACCCGCTTCTTCAGACAAACAGAGACATTTTTTAAAACTCAGTTTAAATACACTAAGACACTAACATTGGTCCAATGCTAACTCAGATACAAGCCCACATGACATCATCTTTCTTATATTCAAATTTACTAAGCTGCAGTATGAGTTAAAGCGATACCATCAAAAGCCGGCTGCTTAAATCAAAAGCGCCGCACACATCGGACATGTCAGGATCCACAAATATATTTAAAATTCACATGACACTAAATTAACTAAGCTTGATTATAAATATAAAATGCATATATAAGAAATATATAAAAAATACAAGAAATATAAAAAATATATATATGCAACAATTATAACAAATATAGAAAATATAACAAAATCCATAACACTTCTCAATGAATCTCCTGAAAGCAGGACCAAAGACAAAGAAATGAAATATGTTCAACCCGCTACCTAAAGCTAAATATAAAAACACCTATACTGCATAATGTGCAGAAAATATGAACACAGGTATATCTCTATGTAAAATGAAAATGAAATAAAATAAAATATACCATACAAAATTGAAATCTCTCTAAACACAATAAGAGAACCAATAATGAAACCTCTATTGATGATATGCCTACAAATAACCACATCATCAACAAAAAATCTAGTGAATATGAGAATGTATATAAGTATGTATATGTGATGGATGGTGGTTCATAGACTGAATGAATAAATGAATAAGTATAACATATAATGACATGTACGAATTAAATACTTGCGTGAAATGAATGCATGAAGGAAGTGAATGTGAAACAAAATATGGGATGAAGTCCATAAAAATGAATACAGAAAGACATATGAAAAGACAAATGGGAATGGAACCAAGTAAAACACAACAAACATGGACACTGAAATGCACCAAATGTATAATGTGTGGTGTAGTAACAGCTCACATACAGTTAAAGAGACTGGAGACTATCTAATCGGCCTGCCCTTAAGATGCGGTTTGATGGATAGCACTTCATTCAGGCCTTTCTCCCTATGGGCAGCCAACCTGCAAATCCATTTCAGTTCAGCCTGCTCAGTTAAGTTTACAATATCTCCTAGTCTCTTGCCTTCATGCATCACTTGTAAAACCTGAAACAGAAAACTATGCTCTTTACCTTCCCTCAAGGTATGCTTCGCCAAAGCGCTATATTCCTGCTCTCTATTCAGACAATACCCATGGTCCCTTATTCTCTCTTTTAATGTCCTGTTAGTTTTTCCTACATAAAACGAGAAACAATGCACGCAGTGAGCTACATATATAACGTTCTTGGTGTTGCAGTCACTGTTGCAATTAATGGTCCAAAGATGTTTCGTAATGGGATGTCTAAAATAATGAGATTCATCTATAGATGTTACAAGTCCCTGAGTTTTCTGTAATGTGAACTGTCTTCTAGGAACTGACATGTGGCCTTCTGTACACAACTAGCAAAGTTAGCATTTCAGATGCCTTGCATTGTCCCAGTCAGGAAATACACATGGTCTATGCCTGGGGAGTATTCAACATCTGCACAATAGGGTGGGGGGAGATGATGTGTGATAGCAGATGGTCTCTGGCTTACTTGTGAGTTATTACTGATATATATATATATATATATATTTGTGGCACTGACTACTGGGTTGCACCACCCCATTCCCCCAGTTCAGAAAAAAGAAAAGAAAGTTTGATAAATTTAGTAAAACAATTGTTATTTTTAAATTCAAAATAATAACTGGCTTTTTGACTTTTTTTGTTTTATTTAGGAGTGCCTTGGAAAGCATGCACACTTCCAAGGAGCTCTGAGAATAAATACATAAATAAATAAATAGTCTTAATTTGCTTTTCAAAACAGTCCAACTTTTATGTGCCTTCAGGTTTACTCTGGCAATCAGCAGAGCTCTCAAGACCATCAAAAACATCACTCGATTAATGTCTCTCTGGGCTGCAGTATGAAGCAGCAAGAAGATCTTTTTTATTGGCTCAGGCTGATCCGTAAGTAACAGGAAGTGCTACGCACCCATATACAGATGTGTAGATCTTGAGATGTTATTTACTTTGCAGGCTTCAGAAAATTTGGACTGAAACAAGTGAGTGCCCTGTTCTAATTGTCCTTCTTTGATAACAGAGTATCAAATTTTAAGAGTTGTCTCTAATTCTGAGTCTTTGTCCTGATCTGTATCTCCCTTGATTTTTAAGCTAAAAGAGAAACTCTAATAGGACTGCAGCATAACAGGTAGACAATGTAAATTAAGAAATGTATTATTTCATTGCAGCACAGCATAAAAAGTGTATGTAACATGTATATTGTAATGAAAAATTATCTTCATTAGCATTGCAAATTGTGTTGACACACGCATCTTGATAATTGCTATGTGATTCATGTGGTCTGTTTCAGTAGCCAAAATTGGTGTCAACTAAAATACAAATAGCAGAGAAAATCAATGCAGAAATGAAGAGTTAAGAAACTTGTTCTGTGTGTGTGTGTGTGTGTGTGTGTGTGTGTGTGTGTGTGTGTGTGTGTGTGTGTGTGTGTGTGTGTGTGTGTCTGTCAGGGGAGACATAAGTGTTCTGAGCTGTCCCTGTTTTTTGCAGAATGTTTCTGATTCTTTGTGTCATATATTGGTCTTTTCCTTATAAAGTTTTTGATTTACCTTACAAATTAATGAGGATTGCAATCAGTAAATATTGGTAGTTAATAGCTATAAAAAATGTAAATGAAAGCAAAGCCTGTTATTCTAGCAAGTATTTAAAGGCATGTATAGCAAAAAACTGCCGACTCTCCACGTAACAAAATTTTACTTTTTGTTTATAAAAACAAACAGAAGGTAAGCGCTTTCGCGTATGCTACCATACGCTTCATCAGACAATTCGAATGTAGTAACATCAGAAAATTTATAGGGAGGCTCAGCCAATAGACAAATACATTAAATTAATCAATTAACCACATATGTAATTAGAGAAAAATTCAAACCTTAAAACATTCAGAGATTTAAAGGAAGACTGTATTTAAAAACTGCTGATTTAAAAGTTCTGATTAAAAAAAATATATATATAAGCACTAAAACACATAAACAAACATACATACATAAAATAGAATGGAATAAAGTAAAACGAACCCTACATGACACTTCAAAAGTATTCAAAAATTCATTGCAACGGAACAAGTGTCTCTTATTCTAAACATGATGCTTCAGAAGCATTCAAAGGTTCATTACAACTGAGTGTTCCTTGTGCTAAACGCATATTAATCCAATATTGAAAGGCAACCAAACTAATATTTGATGCAAACTCTACTAGCATAAATCATTAAAAAGCTTATGCAACAGTTATAACTCACTTAACGTATATGACTGTACACGCTATTCCTTAATAAAAATCTTTAGGGCAACTTTTGCTAGTATGTACGGAAGGCAATTCCATTAAAAAATGCTTGATATAAATATGTAAATTAATAATTAAACGACTGTATAAATAAATAGATAAATATATATGCATGTAAATATATAAATATAAATAAATATATAGATAAATAAATGAATAAATATGTATAAATAATTCAATTCAATGCAAATATATAAATATGTAAATATATAAATATGGTCAAAATATATAATTTAAGACTCACTGTCACTAAATTCTATTATATAATAAAATAGGAAATTTTTGGAATAATGTCAAAGAGGCCATTATAACTTCTTATTAAATAATCAATATAAAATGTAAAAATAAAAATAATAAAAATGAGGATATTAAAAATTTTATACACATAGATAAATTGATTTGTCAATGAAATAGGGTGGAAGGAGAGACTCTACAAAATTCTTATGTCATATGGATAACCAGTGTGTCAAAATCATAACGCCATGTATCATAGAAGCAGTTATATGCAATTCAGAACTCATAAGCAGACAAATGGACACTGTAATAAATGCATAGAAAAGAAATAATAAAAATAATGACTAAACTAATGAATAGATATTACTGGAAGCAGCTAACATAGGTAACTGTTCTATATTAAATAATATCATCTTCGGTTATTAAGGAATGATCTGATAGTAATGTAATTATTCAGACCTGGGGGGTAGTGACCTCTAAGTTTAAGTATCCATTTCAGTTCATTTAGCTCTATCTGATTTAAATAGTCACCACCTCTATCTGTAGCCTCTACCACTTGCAGCACCCTAAATACAAAGGAATGCGATGGATTAGAAATCACATGCTTAGCCAAGGCATTCAACTCATTTTTCTTTTTTATATCATATTGATGATTATATATCCTATTCTTGAGTTTCCTTTTGGTAAGGCCTATATAGAATACATTGCAATGTTCACATGTAGCTAGATAAATTAAGCCAGAGGTGTCACAAGTGGCTCTAAATCTAGGTATAAAAATAAAGTCAAGTTCCGGATGCACAAATTCTTGACTTTTGGTTATGAACTTGCAATAATTACAATTGTGACATGGATATGTTCCAGGAAATTCATTAATGCCTAACTTATTGTATAATAGTCTTGGCTTTCTATCGCATAATAAAGATTTTAGATTTTTATTGCTCCTATAGACTATGTGAGGAGAGTTGCCTAGTATTTTTTTAGTGGGTTCATCCAACATTAAGACCCTCCAATTGTTAACTAATATTTTCTTAATGTTCATGAAGTCATTAGTGTATGTCGTGATGAAAGAAACTCTATCAGTATGATTAAATTTATAGGCAGTGTTCGTGAAATTAACAGCCTGGTAATCAGCTCTAAATTCATTTGATGTCAGAGATTCTAAAGGCAAAACATTGTTTCTGACTTCCATAACTAAGTCATGATTATAACCTCTTGCTAGGAACATATTCATCATTTTGTCAGCTTCTCTGTTTAAATCATTCTTGTCAATGCATATTTTACTTAGTCTAATAAATTGACTTTTCAAGATACCTTTAAAGGTATGACGAGGATGCATGCTGTCGTATTTCAAAATAGTGTTCCTCCAGCATTCTTTCTTAAACAGTGTGGTTATTAATCTCCCTCCTCTAATATTTATACTTACATCTAAAAAGTTAACTGATGAATAGGAAGTTTCAACTGAAAACCTCAAAAAAGTAGTAGTGGTTTCTAAATAAATTTTAAAATCATAAAATTCTTTAACGGAACCATCCCAAACAATCAAAATATCATCAACAAAACGTTTGTATAACAGAACTTTGTGGAATGAAGGGTGTGCAAAAACATTGTTCAACTCCCAGTGGTGTACAACTAGATTTGCATATGTGTTTGCACATGGGGTTCCCATGGCCACACCACAGGACTGGAGATAAAGTTTGTCCCTGAAGGCAAACACATTGTTGCTTAATACCATATCCAATAGTTGACATAACATGATAGCATTGTTCCCTTTCAAAGCTGGATGGTGTTGTAATAGATCACGGATGGCATCAATCCCAACATCATTAGGGATTGAGGTGAATAAACTCTGCACATCCATTGTAATTAAAAGGTGTTTATCCTGTATAAATTCAAAATCCAAAGACTGTAAATAATCTATGAGCTGGTATGTGTCTTTAAGGATCGTGGGTATGACTTCTAGTAAAGGTCTTAGCGTTTTCTCTAGGAAAATAGATACATTTTCAGTGACCCATTTGGCACCAGACACTATCGGCCTCATGGGTGGTGGTAAAATCTCCTTGTGCATTTTTGGTAGTCCTTTAATAATGGGTACTACCGGGTGCTCAATAGAAAAGAAGTCATATAAGGTGTTAGGTATCTGGCAACACATTAACATGTCATACATATCATCTCTGACAGTTTTAATAATAGAGTTGAACTTAACTTGATCAATTAAAATATATGTATTGTCAGCTTCCAACATATTATTCATTAAAACATTGTAGTCAATCGTATTAAAAATGGCTAAGCCTCCTCCTTTGTCAACTGGCCTAAAAGTAAGTGTATCATCATTTCTCAAAATTTGTAGTGAGTTCATATTTCTGCTTGACATATTAAAGAAAGCACATTTCCTTGTACCATTGCTAAAATAGCTATAAAAGTCTGTTTCGCATAGTTTAACAAACGAATCTACATGAGCTGGCATAGCCGGTGTGAAGGAACTTTTCTTTTTATATACAGGAGCACTAGCAGCATTTAAAGTAGGAGTGTTTACGTCTTTATTAAAAAGCAGTTTCAAGCTAACTGCACGTGCAAAAGAACGCAAATCAATCAATATGTCGGATAATATACTCCCTCGTGAAGGGACAAAGGAAAGGCCATTATTAAGTAGTTCAATGTCACTATCAGTCAAAGTATAGTCCGACAAATTAAAATAAAGCGTGCTTACTGCCTTTGCCTTCTTGGTTGATAGGTGTTCGTCTCTCCTGATAACTTTCGTTTCCTGCTCTCCCAGCTGTTTCTTCTTCCTTTTGGAAAAGTTGGTTTCCTTATGGGCAGGGGTAAAAAAGGGTTATTGTCGTCGTTACGCCTTTTGCTGATAGCTCCCGTGAAATTTCTTGACGCTTTGGCTGCATTGTTTGCTTCTTGATTCGGGAGTGGTGTTGAAGCCAAAGAAGCACTGGTGACCGAAGCAAACGTCTCCGGTGGTGTAGTGAAGGAGTCGTGTGACGTATCAGTAGCAGCGCCAGGCTCAGTTACTGTTGGACCAATAACACCAGTTGCTGTGAGTGTACGGTCTAAGGGCGCTGAGTTCGAAACAAAATTCTCCCCTGAGTACTGGTTGTCAAGCCTTCTCGGCCAAACAAACACATTGCCAGTAGAAAAATCCTTGAAATCGCGTTGGAGCTTCCTGGTTTTGATTTGTTGAAGCTTCAAGGCATATGTGTTTACTTGACCATACATATTGTCAAGTTTCAAAGTACAGAAGGGGTAACAGAAATTTTTTCTAAGGTCTGTATTAAGATCGTTGACCTTAGAAATTAGTTCAGCTTCGAGCGGTTCAAAATAATCAATTAGAAGTTTCATGTGCTTGTGGCTAGCTTCAATATTAATATCCTGCCATTTTTTCAGAAGCAACGGGTGCGTGTCACCATACGTTGGCATAACTAGTATGCGCATGCCTCTTGGAATTAATTTGTAGTGAAGACATGCCTCTAAATGCTTACGCTGCCATGCCATTCTTTGCAGTTTATACAGGTCATTTTCTAGTATTTTCATACTAGAATCGAAAAGTTCAATGTTAGGAATGTCATTGTCTTTTATGCTCGGAGCAGCTACTTTCAAATCCAGAGCCAATAAAGGGTTCGACTTACAAGAAGTTATAGCTGTCCATTGTTGCTCATTAGTCAATCGCCTCGGTTCCGGATTGTAGTCCAACTCAAGTTCCATATTTGCCATAAACGTGTGCAGTAGAGGTCCGAAAACAACGAACAGATAAAAAACAAAAACGGATCTCTAGCTGCCAAGGAGTCAGTAGTTAAAATCCAACGATAAATGTATAGCAAAAAACTTCCGACTCTCCACGTAACAAAATTTTACTTTTTATTTATAAAAACAAACAGAAGGTAAGCGCTTTCGCGTATGCTACCATACGCTTCATCAGACAATTTGAATGTAGTAACATCAGAAAATTTATAGGGAGGCTCAGCCAATAGACAAATACATTAAATTAATCAATTAACCACATATGTAATTAGAGAAAAATTCAAACCTTAAAACATTCAGAGATTTAAAGGAAGACTGTATTTAAAAACTGCTGATTTAAAAGTTCTGATTAAAAAATATATATAAGCACTAAAACACATAAACAAACATACATACATAAAATAGAATGGAATAAAGTAAAACGAACCCTACATGACACTTCAAAAGTATTCAAAAATTCATTGCAACGGAACAAGTGTCTCTTATTCTAAACATGATGCTTCAGAAGCATTCAAAGGTTCATTACAACTGAGTGTTCCTTGTGCTAAACGCATATTAATCCAATATTGAAAGGCAACCAAACTAATATTTGATGCAAACTCTACTAGCATAAATCATTAAAAAGCTTATGCGACAGTTATAACTCACTTAACGTATATGACTGTACATGCTATTCCTTAATGAAAATCTTTAGGGCAACTTTTGCTAGTATGTACGGAAGGCGATTCCATTAAAAATGCTTGATATGAATATGTAAATTAATAATTAAACGACTGTATAAATAAATAGATAAATATATATGCATGTAAATATATAAATATAAATAAATATATAGATAAATAAATGAATAAATATGCATAAATAATTCAATTCAATGCAAATATATAAATATGCAAATATATAAATATGGTCAAAATATATAATTTAAGACTCACTGTCACTAAATTCTATTATATAATAAAATAGGAAATTTTTGGAATAATGTCAAAGAGGCCATTATAACTTCTTATTAAATAATCAATATAAAATGTAAAAATAAAAATAAAAATAATAAAAATGAGGATATTAAAAATTTTATACACAAAGATAAATTGATTTGTCAATGAAATAGGGTGGAAGGAGAGACTCTACAAAATTCTTATGTCATATGGATAACCAGTGTGTCAAAATCATAACGCCATGTATCATAGAAGCAGTTGTATGCAATTCAGAACTCATAAGCAGACAAATGGACACTGTAATAAATGCATAGAAGAGAAATAATAAAAATAATGACTAAACTAATGAATAGATATTACTGGAAGCAGCTAACATAGGTAACTGTTCTATATTAAATAATATCATCTTCGGTTAAAAAATAAAAAATGTAAATGAAAGCAAAGCCTGTTATTCTAGCAAGTATTTAAAGTATTTAAAGGCAATAGCTGTTCCTGATTTTAGTAATTTGTTCTCCATTAATTTTGGCTTTCTCCTTGATTTTTGAGATAAGAGGTTGAGACATACAGGCATAGAGACATTATTCATGAATTTGCTTTATACATTTGTGAAGTGTGAGATTATGAATAAAATATTTAATTTTACTAGGCTTTACAGCATATGCAACTATTGTTTCTGCAAAAAAGTGATTATTTTCTTTTTTTAAATATAGGTCCTTGAAAGTAAGGAAACATTACATTTTATATGCATTTTTATATGTACAATTTATATATTTTAAATATGTTTATTTTTGAATATCTGAGAGTTTTTTCATATAATGTGCTTTAATTAAGATGTATAAAATTACTAATTGCTTGATTCATTTTTGGTGCCAAATTTAGGGTATTTAAGGGGTAATTGCTTTGTGTTTTTGACAAGATTTGTTTCTGAGGAAGTCAGTTTCTGATGAAAGCGGTAATAAATTGGTACGCTAATTTTGTTGTGTTACGTGTTTCCTTGTCCATTGGAACATCTCTGCTTGTTTTTCGTAGTATACAGAAGGTTACTATCTCTCTTTGGAGGGCCAGGAACATTGGTACTATTTGCCAATACGAACTGCACAAATCTGTATTAGTCTTTTCAGTTTTTGAGGGAACTGTTTTGTTAACTTTCAGTATTAAGCTTTATGCACAACTTTATTTCACTGAAAGAAAAAAGTAAGACTGAATCTTTTTCCTTATTCCTGATTTTTTTTCAGACCATCATTAAACCAAAATGTTATAAACAAGTTCAAACATGCACATCAGAGTATTTACAATCACATAACTTCTGGGATCCTTGTGGCCCCAGCATTAAAGATTAATTCACTTACATTTTCCAGACCTACTGCAGTAGAATCTTGGCCAGTTTGCTTGTGACTTGGGGGGCTGGCAAAAAGTTAGGACTCTGTGAAAAAGCAAGGAAGAAGTAATCTATACATACGGAATGGAAGCAGGCTGAGGGTAAAAGAGGAGAGGAGCACTCAGAAAGTACAGGGAAGACGAGTGTGCAGTGGATGGCCCACTGAGATCTTTCTGTAGGACTCCATTTCACCTAAAGCTGGCCTTGTTTATTGCAATCAGACATGGGAGGTGTATATATAGTCAGTAAAGTGGCTATAATGAGTGGGTGCAGTCTTTGGATGAAGGTGACTACATCTGCTTGATCCCAGGTAAAGGTTATTCACTTGCTATAACAGAGCTCCATCCCACTCCAGTTAGCCCCACCCATTTGGTTGGTTCCTGCAGCCTCCCTTCCTTGCTTTGAAGTCACCACCAACCACCACTGGTAGATAGATAGCGTGGATCTGTTAAAGAGGTATATGTGATTCCTTCATAGTCAGAGGTAGTGTATCCTCTCAAAAGTGGCAAAGTCCACTTGTATAGCATGTGTACATTTTAATCAAAGTGCATTATTACAAGTCACATATATATATATATATATATATATATATATATATATATTTGTGAGCTGTCCTAAGAGAATTAACATATATCCTCTTTTATACATCTAGTAAAGCCAGAGTTTCAGAGAGTTTTTGTTGCCACTGCCTGGAAATATGTTTTGTTTCTCCCAGAGGGCTATTTGACCTCTGTATAAAAGACTGGGTAAAACTAATGTCCAGCATGTATATGTACCAAGTTCACAGCATTTCAGAATTGAAAATACTTTCCCAGGAATTCATTAATCTGCCCAGCAAGAGCTATATGGCTCCTGCTAAAAGTTTTTTCCTTCCACAAAGTCCTCATTTGCAATTCAGAGGCGTGTTAGTCACCACAAGGTAAGACCTCATTATCAGCTAAGTTGAATGTCTCTGAATCGCATTTACTACCATGACATGCAAATCATTTCTGATCTACACATTATGATAATAAACAGCTGCTTATATAGCCAGTGGCATTCGCCCCCTCATACAATCTCTTACACACACATACACACACATACACACACACACACACACACGCACACACACACACACACACACACACACACACACACACACACACACACACACACACACACACACACACACACACACACACACACTCACACACATACACCAGTCCTTAATCTGTTTGCCATCCTGTACCCCCCCACCATAATATTTGAAGTGCCATTAGGTCAACTGTCAGTAATGCCCTAGTCTTTAATGCATCCCTCCAACCACACCTGATCCCCATATTGTCTTTGGTGCCATTACAGCACTTAAGAGTAATCCCTGGTGTCTAGTGCATCACTCCCTGTCTCACTTCCACTTTGCATGCTATTATGGCACTTTAGAATGTAATCCCTAGACTCTAGTGAATCCCCCCCAAAATGTGTAATGTTATTGGTGCCACTGGGGCACTTTAAGAAGTAACCCCCAGTGTCTAGTGCATCCACCCACCCCTGATACCTGTACTGCTGACGTTTCCATTATGGCAATGGTGTATTGTGCGTTTTACTATTGAAAATGCGAACGGCACTTGGGCGACAGTCGGATAGTCGAACATATAAGGTCGTAAACACGGATGTCGAAGACATAATAATCAATCTAGGAACGGTTTTAACATGGGTCGAGGTAGGGAAGATGTTTGTAGTAGGGAATAATACTGAACACCTACCTCGACCCATGTTAAAACCATTCCTAGATTGATTATTTTGTCTTCGACATCCTTGTTTACGACCTTATACGTTCGACTATCCGACTGTCGCCCAAGTGCCGTTCGCATTTTCAATAGTAAATCGTATTGTGCTCCCCCCCCCCGATCACACTTTAAAAAGTAATCTCTGGTCTTGTGCTTCCCCCCAATTTCCTCAACAAAAGAAAAGAAAAAACACCCATCATCTCCCACTCCTCCATCACAACCCTCTTACTGTCTCCCTTTTACACTTTCCTGGTTTGCTCTATTCCATTATTTTGATTGTCTGATCTTTCCTCTTTTCCACCATATATAAGTCAGAACAGATTGTCTATATAAGGACGCCTTTAGAGTGAATAAGTCTTCAAAAGTTTTGATTGGTTTCTAACTAGCAGCACTGAGCCAAAACTATCACAAACCTCTTTTGAAAAGTTCATATAAGATACGTGCAGCTCCACACTCCATGCTGTTTGCCGAAATTAGATCAGTACTGAGCCCGCTCCTTTTTGGCATCTACTTCTCTGAAATGGAAGCAAATGATGAAGGTTTATGGCTGACTAAGTTTACAGATGATTGCAAGCTGGGGTTATCATCAACTGTCTTGCAGACACTAGCATTCTTCAAGCCAAACCCAGAGCTGTTGGACATGCTACACCTAAAGAAATCCCAATCCCTCCAAGCTACACGCTCCAGGGACCTAAACCTTGTCACCACAATAAACAGGACATGCTGGAGGGATAGACCCCTGTCCCAGAGACTTCCTATACTCTGGAACAAGCTACCCATATATGTCAAGCAAAGTTCTTCATTAGCATTCTTCAAGAAAAATCTTGATGAGTGGATGGGAAATAGGAAATACACCCCGGGGATAACTTCTGCATCTCTGCTGGGCAGTGGTACAGGAAAATAACTTTCTTGGGTGGCGTAAGCTATGGAACCTTGCTGGCTAGGCTTATGTAGGCCCTTGGGCCGATAGCCTAGTACCTACCTATGAACCTATAAGAAAGTCTACCTCTGTCTAACAAATGGTGCCAAAGCCATGGTCTTAAACTCACTGCTAAGAAATGCATACTTATACTCTGTTGGAAGTCAACCATCCCAGATAATTACCATGTTGATAATATGCCCCTAAGAGTCAAGCCAGTGGTCAGGGATCTAGGTATACACATAGATAGCAGCCTTATCTTGGAATACCACTTGGACACATTGATAAGGAAATCCTTTCCTGTTGCGCAACTTATAAGTAAGTTATTGGTCCAAAGACATCATTATCCTACTGCACTCCACCTTTAATCAACCAGTCAGAAAGTACAATACTCCCATCGGTATGTACCTGACCAGGCATATGCAGCAACAATACAAGGTGTAACAAACCTGCCTTATGCAAAGCACCTTAAAGCCCCTTTCCTCTACTCATTTTCCTGTAGATTGCTGGAGGGGTGATGTATGCCTGGCTTACAAGGCATCTGCAAACCCCACATTTATGAATCTCTTACATATTTTTAAGTCAAAGGGTATTGAGACTTATAAACTCTGACACCAGCCATTGATTATTTAGTCAGTAATCATTCACAATACGTTGCTCAGCTGAAAAGTGTGCAATATCTTTTTTTGTTCTTTGATGTAGCATTATATTTTCTTCTTCATGTGCAGTTGTCTGCTGTTTGTCTTAGGGGCATGTTGATAATATGCCCCTAAGAGTCAAGCCAGTGGTCAGGGATCTAGGTATACACATAGAAGGCTCCTGAGAGCACCCCGGCACTATTAGGTTTTACCTCATATCATGCGTTCCGGCCCCAAAACCCGGACCACACCACAAAAGGAGGGGGTGTATCCATATTCATAAAGGATACCCACACCTCCAGGTTGGTGGCAACGCACGAAGCTTCGGAAACCATCCAGGTGCAACTAACCATAGACAAAACTACTCTACAAATTGTAGCATGCTACAGGCCACTCTCTCAAACTCAGGAACCCCACACAGCCTTCCTGAAGACACTGGAGGGTATAAATGTATCTCCAAACACCATCATATTGGGTGACTTCAACTACCTGAATATAGACTGGGAACATTACTCAAGCCCTAACTTTCTAGCCCAATGGTTCCTGGAGTTCATAAATTCAAATGCCATGGAACAGCTAGTCACTGTTCCCATGAGAGGAGAAAATATACTAGATCTCATTGTCACAAACATGGGGACAAAATGCTCCACACCGGAAGTATATCCCTCATTGGTGAGATCTGATCATAAACTAATCTCACTGGAAATCCACATCCCGCCCCCACCCC
This sequence comes from Protopterus annectens, assembly GCF_019279795.1. NCBI lineage: Eukaryota > Metazoa > Chordata > Ceratodontiformes > Protopteridae > Protopterus > Protopterus annectens. The sequence continues at coordinate 112,543,894 of NC_056729.1, read as the reverse complement.
AAACAAAAGACCATAGTGAAGAACTTCTCTAAAGCAAACTTCACACTACTCAAGACTGGTGTGGTATCCTTCAAGGCCCCTGAGCCAGAGGAAACCACAACCCAAGCTGCGGAAGCCCTTACAAATGCCTTCTATGAACACCTCCAGGACTGCATGGATCAGGCAATCCCAAATAAAACCAAGACTCTTTCCACAAAGGGCAAACACCCAGTCTGGTGGACCCCAGCCATTAACAAACTTTACAATAAGAGGAGAAAGCTATTACATGATAGAACAAAATCCATAAAAGGGAAGTCACCCTGATCATTATTAGTAAAAAATACGAGCACTCATAAAATCAACTAAGGCCAATTTTGAGAGAAAAATTGCCATGGATTCAAAGGACAATCATAAGGCCTTTTTCAGCTATGTTAGGAACCTGGGTGGAAACTCCCAGATATGCTCAGAATTAGTCCAAAATGATACAAAATCACTGAACCCACAGACATTGCCAACATACTGGCAGACAGGTTCAGTGCAAACTTCACCCCTCTCCCCTAAAGGAGAGATAACTATCCCAGCCGAGTGTAGCCTCCCGGACATCTCAAATGCGCAGGTGAAAGCTGCTCTCTCTAAAGCTAAAAACACAGCATCAATGGGACCGGATGGTGTCCCCGGCTGTGTGCTACATGAGCTAAATGAGGAATTAAACCCGCACATAAGGCAGCTGTTTAATCTCAGCCTTACCACAGGATACGTGCCCAAGGAGTGGCGTATGGCAACTGTGGTCAAACTCCACAAAGGCGGCGCCTCTACGGACCCTGGTAATTACCGCCCCATAAGCTTAACAAGTCTAGTCTGCAAAGCTATGGAGAGGATCATAATGGAGCTCATAAACAAAGATATAGGGGACTTGCAGACATTGGACCCGACCCAGTTTGGCTTTGTCAAGGGAAGATCATGCCTTTTGAACTTGGTCGACTTCTTCGAAACAGTCACCAAGGCCATTGATGAGGGAAAGGCAGTCCATACAGCCTACCTTGACCTTGCAAAGGCTTTCGACACAATACCCCACTCGGGTATTGTAGAAAAACTTACCAGCTTAAATGTAAACCCATATGTCACAAGATGGGTTGCAAACTGGCTTAAGGACAGAACCCACAGGGTTAGAGTTGCTGGCACTGTGTCAGACTCCAAGCCGGTCACAAGTGGTGTCCCACAGGGCTCGGTCCTTGGCCCCCTATTGTTTGGCATCTACTTCTCAGAAGTACAGGCCAACATGGGAGGACTTTGACTGACAAAGTTTGCAGACAACTGCAAACTGGGTGCCATAGTGGAAAGTGCATCGGACACGGATATCCTTCACAAGGGACTCATGGAAACAGATAGCTGGTGCCAGAGCCATGGCCTGAAGTTAAACGCCAAAAAATGTATAGTCATACCCTTCGGGAAAAACAAGGTAACCCCAAGCTACCATATAGGTGGCAATCCACTAAGCACAGAAGAGGTTATCAGGGACCTGGGGACCCAGGTTGACAGTGGCCTTTCTTTTGACACTCACATTGCTAAAGTGGTTAGAAAGACCTTCTACATTGCCCACCTGATCATGAAGGGATTCACATCCAGATCTAGTGAGGTCATTGTTCCCCTGTACTCTTCACTTATCAGACCAATGATAGAGTACAATGCCCCATTCGGGATGTATCTCACCCGACATCAGCAGCAATTGGAGAGACCCCAAAAGTTCCTCACCAAAAGGATAAAGGGACTCCAAAATCTGTCATATGCTGCCAGATTGAAGAAACTCCAGCTCTATTCAGTCGCATACCGTCTGCTCAGAGGTGACATGTGCCTGACATACAAGGCCATGTCCAACCCGGAATTAATGGACATGCTCCACCTCAAAAAATCCAAATCCACCAAAACCACTAGAGCAAGCGACTTAAACCTTAGCACGGATATAAATAGGACGTGCTGGAGGGATAGATTTATCACTCAGAGACTCCCTATGCTGTGGAATAAAATCCCGGTCCATGTGAGGCAGAGCACCTCACTGACTCTGTTCAAGAGAAATCTAGACCTGTGGATGGGAGATCGTAGGTTTACCCCGGGAATCATATCTGTGTCACTGCTGGACAGAGGCACAACAAACTAATGGGCACAGTATTTTTTCATATAAGGGGTGGCGTAAGCCACAAAAATTTGGGCTAGGCTTATAAATGCCTTAGGGCAGATAGCCTAGTATAAACCTATGAGCCTATGAACCTATGAACCTATGATGCAGATGAACAAAGGAGGGCAATCTTAATGTGCAATCCTACTCTGTCATGCTGCTATGTGCAGTATTCTTCTTATGACTGTCTGAGGAGGGGGGCGGTTGTGTGTTTTTGTTGCTATTATTGATTTATTTATCCTATTGTGGGTCTTGTATTGAATATATTTTTAAATTGAAATGTTATGCTGTTGTTCTTGTTATCCTTGCTTCCTTTTTACTATCTGGTGAGTTCATGCTTGGAATTTCATTTAGGCTGCACTTGTGTAATCCTAAATGACAATATAAAGTTTACTTTGACTTTGACCAGAAATACAAGGTCTAGAGATTTGAATTTTGTCTGTGACTTAAATAGAACATGCTGCAGAGACAGATATGTGTCCTAGAGTCAGCCCCTCATACATAACAGGCTTCTCATCCATGTGAAGCTGAGTTTACCTATTACCCCGTTTAACTACAATGTAGCCCAGTTGTTGGGGAGTAGGAAATTTACACCGGGCCTGGCATCCATGTCCTTTATGGACAGAGGTAGCTTATAAATGCCTGTCCCTCAATGTCCTGTTTGGATACAAGACATCATTATTTTTTCAGGAAAACTTTTCTAGCCTTAGTAAGGCCCTCTAGGTTGTTAGCCTAGTAAGAATCTATGAATTAATAAAACATTCTAGTGAACCTTTGGGTCTCTCTGCATCTCTTTGTATTTCTCAATGTAGCATGTTGACATAATTTCAATACTATATATTGTATGGAGTCACCAGCAGGTACAACAGATTGTAGTACGCCTTCAGCTTAATTCTTAAGCGTATCATGCACCCTTAGCTTCTCAATTGCTGTTTGCCATTGACCACTGGTATATTTGAATTTAGCAAACATATGCATTATAAATGAAAGTAATAATTTAAACCAAACAATCAGTCACTCAGTCAATCAACCAATCAATCAACAGTTAGCAAATTGCCTTGAAAATGTTACAGCAATGGTGCAGCATGCCAGGTAAGGTATCTTCAGGCATTTCAAATATTAATTAATCCTCAGTCAAGTAATAACCAAGGTAGAATGCACAGTATCATTTTGGGGTGATCTCAAAATACATAAATCTTGTTTTCATTACTGTCGGCACCAAGTTGTAGTTTCATTCTGTGTCACCATAACCAACCTGCATAATTTGTGTTCCCAGATATGGTGCATAAAACAAACTTGAGCATTTCAGAGCAACTACTCAGATACAAAACTGGGAATAAAATGAAAGTAAAAATATTTTGACTTTCACTTCCTTGCCCATTTAAAGCTCATTCTATACAACTTGTCAGAAGCAGTCTTGTTCATGTCAGACAGTAGGCAGCATCATAATTTTTGTTTACAGTTTCCAAGTAGCCAGTTCATTACCTCAAAAAAGGGAATTAAGCAGACATCCAGAGCCAGATTCCTGGCCATCCTCTAACAAAATGTCATTTGTTGCATACACAGACTGCAGCAAAAGGCTGACAATCTTGCTGCACAAGTGTGTAGCCTCCTCAAAAGTGGTTCTGACTGCTCTATTATTTTATTTCTTTCATAAAAGAAATTGTTGAAAAACCAAGGATTGAAGAGAAGCTGTTAATACAGATTCCATACATTTGGTCGAATTACACTTAGTCGAAAATGATACCAGGCATTGCACTTCACTGAAAGCTCACTTCACTGAAAGCTCACCTGGTCGAAGTTTATTTGGTCAAAAATGGAATATAGCTCCTGCCCCACTCCAGTGCAACCCTGGAGTGAGAATATTAAATAGGGGGGGGGCATAGCCCCCCAGATACTTTTAATGTATTCACTATTATAAGAAGGTATATCCATTAGAAATGCATTGATATATATATCTTTAGTAAAAACTATTGGCATAATGTGGGGAGATAACCCCCCACCCCCCCCAATGTGGGGGGCTGTGCCCCCCACACACACCCTTATTAAATATTCTCACTCCAGGGTTGCACTGCAGTGGGGCAGGGGCTATATTCCATTTTTGACCAAATTAACTTCGACCAAGTGATCTTTCAGTCAAGTGAGCTTTCAGTGCAGTGGTATGCCTGGAATAATTTTCGACTAAGTGTAATTCGACCAAATGTATGGAATCCATTAATACTTTGAGCAAGTATCAGTAGCAAACTGAATAATGTAAATGACCTACTCCAGTTCTTGTCTACAAATAGCAAGGAATCAATAAAATTCATTACTTTAGCCTTTGAATTTCAGAATGCCAGAATATAGAAAAGATTTAATTTATAATGTCTGAATTTTCCTGCGAGGTGCATAGCCATGATTTTTGAAACTGTCCACTAGCCATGTTTTTTTTTTTAATTTTAGCACGTCTCATTGTATGAAATAAATAAACTATTCCAATACAAGTTTATACCGTGTCAGTTCTGTTAGCAAGCTAATACCAATAGAGCTTGTCCTAAAAACAGAAGAATCAGGGGTGCTGTTATTACAAGAATAGGTAAAGGTCATACATTAAGCCTAGTGACAAATTTCATACTCCCTATCCCTGGCATATACATTAAATAGTGTATCTTTACTTCTCCAAAAGGAACAGTGAACCATTTCTGTGCATGGATTACATGGCATCATATTTCACTGAGTATTAACTGCAGTACAAAAGAAAAATGTATGTCACATTATTTAGAGTGTTATAACTATTTTAACAACATAAAGCAGTTTAATTTTTTATTGTAGGAACAACATTTTCAGATTCTGAATTTGTACAAAGCAGGTATCAAAACAGCAGTCATATGGCATTTGAGATGTTAGATATTATACTTATTTGTGTTTTTGCAGACAGCGCATGTTACAATTTGTTTTATTTCTGAAGGGTTAAAAAACATCCAAATAATATGATCCAAGGATAAGTAAAGTGATTTATTCTCTGATGAAATTATTACAAATAAATATAGAGTGTTTAAATGATCATTATAGTCTTATTAACTGCATAAAGTTTTTACCTTCTGGCAATGGAATAATTATTTTGATTCTAGCTAATTGTTCTCGTTTTAGTCTATACAGTTCAATAAGCAAGTGTGTTGCTATGAGCAGCAGAGTAGTTATAAGAGAAGTGCTGCAGAAGAAAAAAATGTTGGATGTCTTGCAAAAAATGGATATAACAATGCTACGTCTCAGAAATACATGTAGATAATATTGGCATTTTTACTGCTTCACTCTAGTTAGAATTGTTGCTACACACATACAATTTACAATAAAGTTAGTCTAGTTTAATCATTCCCTCATATTCAATAAACTCTGTATAGGCCTCACGCATAGCCTACACAGAGTGTATGTGTTTGCATAGTGAGCATCAGCGCTTAATGAATATTCATCTTGGAGCTTGCCTTCAAGTGTAAGAAAGCAGGGTTTCATGGCGGCCAGGAAACCATGTAAAGCAACGCAGATAGCAAACTTAGTTACAGCATAGCAAACTGGGTTAGGGGGATTGCACGGAATGTCAGAAGTGACATTATGATCACTACAGGCTAGTTGACTGGTGTATATGGCAGAGATATATATGGCACAATCTGCACTGTCAAAATGCAAACCATGCAATCAATGTCATTAAACAGCTTTGCATGTCATGAGTGCATCACCGAAACAGAAATCATGCATGCATGTGGCATTACACCTTGATGGGGGTTCCGTGCTATCAGACAGTAAAGTATATGCAACAAATTAATACCGATGTATGCACAAATAGATGTGTGATAGCAAACTGTGACAAAGGTGGTGCATTTCAGTTACACATCATTGGAAGATGTGTATATAAGGACATGAGAAAGGGTACATTGTACTCAGGTAGAAGGTATTATGGTCTTTCATGTGACTGTCCTACACATACTCAGTATATATACATACAAGGGAGTAGCCACCACTGTAAACATATGCTTGTGGATATTCCACATACCATATATTCCAGGACACAAGACACATAGCAACTGGTCTGCTGATAGGCCATGATGTCTACATGATCCTTGGTTTGTGCATTTGTTTACATAATGAAACAAAGCCCATATTTTTTTTTTCATCTCATGTGCTGTCATGGCTGTGGCAGCAATCTTTGATGTGTGTTGATACTGTTTGTATTATACCAATATTACAGTCAATGATTGTCCACAATCTGTAGTCCTCCAGAGAGCTGTTGGGACACAAGATTTGCATATCATTCTTGATGTCTGTGATTTTAAGCATGGACAGGAAGGGGTCTAGCAGATAGCCCTGATATACACATTTGATCACTTGACACAATATATAGGTCACTTCATCCATTGCTTCATATTTAGATGCCACACATGTGATCCACTGTTCTGCCCACTTGATGATATAGGTGTTGATGGCCACATATGTCATTGTGGAGTGAATACCTTAGTGTGAACTCCTGTCAACTGCCTTGGCCTTTTCAAATTCCACAGGATGATGCTCTTTGAGGACATCTGACAAATGTAACAGACATAGATGTAGCATCAAAAACTCACACATGTCTGTTACACACAGCCGGGATATTACTGGTATCTATTTAGAGAAGGCCCATGATGACATGTTGCTCTACCTGACAGATCAGGAGAGTCAGGATGTGTCTATACATACATGCATCAGGTGCTGTCCCCAGCCAACGTAAATGGATGAATGTCAATGTATACTCGTCTATTGGAATATAGTCCATCTGCAGGGTGCCTTGAAGTGTGTATCACACCATGTCACGTAGGTATATGATAAAAGTCACACTACAGGTGATCTGTGATGTTGTCACAGCCCATTATTTCTCTGTGATAGGCCTGCATAAATGTAACACAGTGCATACTGTCTATCTTGATCTGCCCTAGTGTTTGGACACAATCCTCCTACTCAGGTATTATTGAAAAACTTTACCAGATGGGAATTAACTCTTATGTCACTAAATGGTTAACCAATGCCCTCAATGACAGTCCACATACTATGAAAGTTGGTGAATCAACCTGTACCATTGCAACTGTCACCACTGATGTACCCCAAGATTCTCTGCTGGGCCCTATACTGTTTGGAATCTATTTCTCAACAGTCCTGACTACAAAATACGACCTGTAGCTTACCGTGTTTGCTGATTCCTGCATATTGGTAGCAATCACTGAGTCCACCAATGATGTGAATATAGTACAAGAGGAGTTAAAACAAACAAATGATTGGTGCCGAAGCCACACCATCTACTAATAAATACAGAATGTGTCAGGATTTGTGCCTTATGCAAAGTGGAATTTCCTGTTAAATACACTATTGACAACACCCCCCCCCCTCTATGCTGAAACCAGTAGGGCAACAACAGGGAACACATTCTGTGTCACTGTTAGACAGAGGCACAGTATACTAACCTCAAAAAAGGGCATAGCAAAATTCATTTAAAATGGGTGGCGAAAGCCAAACACACTCTGGCTAGGCTTATAAATGCCCTAGGGCAGATAGCCTAGTATGAACCTATGAACCTATGTAAATAGCAATCTGAACTTTGATCAAGAGTCCACAATGGTATGAAAAGGTACTTTGTGCACCACAGAAGTCAGGTCACTGTATCCAGCTCTGTGGAGGATATAACAGCACTGTACTCAAACATTATCTGAACACTAACATGGTATAATTCTTCCTTTGGCATGTACCTCACCAGACACCTGCAGCAGCTGTACAGACCACAGGGGTTTTACACCAAGAAAATACAGGTCCTACAAATCATGCCATGGCATACATGGATATACTGAAAGCCCCATTTCTGAAATCTTTATTGGAAAGGATGAGGTGACTTGTGCCTGGACTACAAGACATCTCTGACATTGCCCTGATTTGTATATTGCACATCCACAAATCAGCAGAGTCTGTTGAGACGAAGATGGTAAAAGCAATGTCCCACATGCTGTTGTAAAATGCTCTCGCTACTGTCAAGCAAGTGCACAAACACACACATCCACTTCACTGCAACTCCTTCCTAAGTACACAGACTACAGAACACAGTGATTTACACAAGCGCTGCAGCTTAAGTCCAACTTGGAGTACCTCATACAGCACTTTATAGCTGATAACATCAGCAGTGTCTGCTGAAGAGAATATAACAGTGCCCCACATGCTGGTGCAAAATGATTTCTCTGTTGTCAAGCAACAGGTCACACTCACATACCATACCTCTCAACATCTTACAGCAAGAAACCTGGACAAAGCCACTAATAAAAGTTGGATAAAGGCCCAAAAATATGGACTTTTTTTAATATTGCACTTACAAACTTAGAAAGTTGATAGAATGACAGGTTTTGCTTTAGCATGCATTTTTCTGAAGGGTATGAAGTCTAAAACTCAAATGCCTGCCATTATTTTCTAACTTCAGTCTTTAATGATTTGACAGTAATGTGCCACAAAAACACAGTTTTATAAAAAACATACCAAAAATATGAGGCAAAAATCTGGACATTCTGCAAAAGTCTGTACACTTGAGAGGTATGACACATACACACTCACACACACTCAGTTGACTGCAGTGAGAATAGAACCCTTACTTATCTAAGGTACACAAACTACAGAACCCAGTACTTTACACAAGTGCCATTACACAAGCCTGGCTTTTATATGGCTGCAGGTCAACTTATAGTGGATGACATCAGAACCTATGAACCTATGTGCAAGCATCAAAATACTGTCAATCCATGGGATTGGAGTGGTAACTGTAGGATACACATTTCTGCTCTTCTGGCTAGACACAAACACAAGCACACACACATTTGCATACAGACACACACACATACACACACACACACACACACACACACACACACACACACACACACACACACATGCACACACACACACACACACACACACACACACACACACACACACACACACACACACACACACACACACACAAACACACACACACACACATGCCCAGTTGACTGAAGTGAGAACACAACTCCTACCTATCAAAGTACACAGACTACAGAATACAGTTTGTTACACAAGTGCCACCCTATTCTTGAATGTGATGCCTATGTGTATGATGTGTGCAATGCAGAATGTGTGTGTCTCCACTATGGACACAAAGTTATGAAAGAGTAGACTGCTATCAACATGTGTTCTCAAATCTCACAACAATGTTTTTGAGCTTAGAGGGGTGCTATGTATATCATAATTAGCAGGAGTACTTCATTGCTAAAGGGGACAATGAACCATTGTATTTTTGTTGTTCAGTCCATGAGTTTGGCACCAGTCATTTGTGTGTGGCAGCTCCTTCTGTAATATGTTACCATCACTGGAGACTCTATATTAGTGCATCTAGTTACCAGTCATCTACAAACATGGTAAACAACAGGTCATCTTCCATTGCCTGTGCTTCAGGGAAGTAGTTTGCAAACAGCTGAGGGTGCACCACAGATCCTTATGGTATTCTAATGGTAATTGGCTACTGGTGGAAGTGAAGTCCCCAACTTTGAAAGTGTGTGTTATGTCAGTGAGCCAGTTGCCTATCCCTGTACTACTGTATGGCTTACTTCCCACATAGGAGGTCTTCACTATGACACATGAATGGGGATAGTGTCAAAGGCCTTGGATAATTCAACATAGGTGGTATTTACTGTTATTCCTCATCCAGGTCTGTGAGGTCAGTATCCACGAATTCCACAAGGTTCAACAAACACGATATACCCTTGGCAAAAACAAAATGGGTAGGGTCAAGTGTGCTGAAGGACACCTATGTCACTGTGGATATGGTCCATGCTGATATATATATATATATATGTATATATATATATATATATATATATATATATATGTGTGTGTGTGTGTGTGTGTGTGTGGAAAAAGTACTGAGACACCAGGGTTGCAGTCTTTGGAAGGGTGACAACAGATAGATGTATTGTAATTATGTGGCCTATTGCTGGATAGGGCCCTCGGTTTGTAATGTTTACACATGTAATTTCATGTTATACACAGAAAATGGAGAGTAAACAGCAGTAATACAGCATAATATAAACATTTCCATAGTGGGGCGAGCACACATGTGAGATACACATTTGCACGTACGTTAAGCAGTTTGCAAATGCAAGCCGCATTGCTAAAGTCTGACATCTAGTACTGAGTCTGTGAAATTTGACAGTTAGTACTGAGTCTATGAAATATTCCTGCTGCTTAAGTGATTCTGTGGCAGCAAGGGTTAATGCACTGATACATTCTTTTTTTTTTTTGGCCCAGTTAGCAATGGGTTCAAATACGGGTGTATCTAATACTTTAAAAATAGTTTTCATTACAGAGTGATAATGCAATGACACAAATTGTTTATATGAGATCTGTTGCTGCTTTTTGCCACTGCTCACAGCTGCTGTGCTGGTACATGATGCACACCTCCTCACAAACATGGAGCACAAAACATAAAGGGATCCATTGCTTTTTCTGATACTTATGTGTGTTGTGTGTGATTCTATTTTGTGATAAGATTATAGATGTTAAAATGGGGTAGATAGGAAAGTGGAGAAATGGGGAGGAAGCAGCGAGAAGAACAAAGTCTGACAATTAGTACTGAGTCTCTGGAATACACCTGCTACTTAACTGACTATGTGACAGCATGTGTTAATGCAGTTAATGCAGTGATGCTTTCCTTTTTGAGCCAGATGGTACTGGGTTTGAATACAGCTGTATGTAATACTTTCAAGTACTTTCGCATTCTCTTTGGTGCGCATTGGTGCACAATACACACCATCACATAACAATGCATTAAAGAAAAGAAATGGGGAAGATAGGACAGTGGTGAATCTGGAGCAAGCAGGGCACTAACAAAGGAAATCAGCTGAGGAATGTGCAGGAGGGATGTAGGAAAGAACCATAGCTGTGCATTTCTTTAACAGTATGAAGTGAACATATCTGACAAATATTAACTGAACTGGGGCAGTCACCTCCAGAGAGAGGGGGGTGACCACAACACAATCATGTTGTATAGCCAAATCAAGTGCGTCAAGAAGACGTGTGTGAAATAGAGTGATATGTATGAGATGTTTTTTTTTTTTTTTTTTTTTTTTTTTTTGTGGGACAGGTGTCCATTTTTTTTTTCATTTTGTATGAGAGAGAGAGAGAGGAATGTTGGGAAAGGGACGTAGGAATGCCTGCGTGAAGTAAGTTTGGTAGGTGAGGAAGCAATTGCAGATAGACAAAAAAAACAAGACCAGAGACACAGACGGTGATGGACATAAAAGGTTGAGGAACAACATGATTGGGGTGAGGATGGGGATATCATGAACCCATGGTCGTCAAGATGGGTTACAGTGAGAATCGAGTTCTCACCCACTGGACTGTCATCACTGTCACCTCATTCCAACACTGACTACAGTGCCTGACATATGCATCTCCTCCTCCTGGTATTTTGTAAAATGAGGGAGAGCAGCCTCTCCAGCTGGCATAGGTGTGCACCAACAGTGCCATAACCAACCCTATGCACCATCCCTGGAAATTCAATGCAGATGATAAAATCACCATCTCCACCACTGCTTCCAGAGGGTACCACTGGACAAGGTTCCAGGGCAGGACTACCTGAGAATGCAGGTAGTGCAGGGGCAGCAGAGGTGTTGCTGCCAGGTTGGCTCCCAGACATGCTGGACAATGGTGCTGGAGTTGGTGGAGGGACGCAGGCGGATCCTGTGGGCAGGCCTATCCTGTTGTTTTGTGGAGCTTTTAGTGATGTGGAACACATGGATGACATGGATACAATTTGACAACATGTAATAAAAAATAATAAAATAAGATAAAAATAAAATAACAAAAGAGAAGATAAGGGTTGGGGTAAGAGGGAAAAAATATAATATTAGTACCTTCATATGTGACATACAATGCATTGATACAATTAATTGACTGTTTTATCTGAACCTTTACTGTTAAGACTACCAACACTTAACAGATAACTTACATTTAAGATTACCAGCCCCTAACAGATGCACACTATACTACAGTTTGTAGTAACTACTCCTTCACATGTGCTTATATTGCACAAATGCATTTTCCAATTATACAGATTATAGTTTACATCATGGCATGTGTGCCTCTGGTATAGAGCTTTTGCTTTAAACCTTTAAATCACACATAAGTGAAGAATTAACAGAATTGTATACTCAGGCAGTGTGGTCTTTGAACACACATCCTCCGACTAAAGTCTAATATTGTACTCTTGGTTTGTGTTACAGATTAATGCCTGCATACTTGCTTTTACGGTTGAAATATGCATGCTCAATTTGTTACTGTAAACTCTTGGTTTGTGAAACAGACTAATGCATACATACTTACTTTTATAGTTGAAATATGCATGCCCAGTTTGATGCAACTCTATAAAAATACAAAAAAAAGGCAATATTTAACTTTTAATGTTAGAATAACACTACTATTCTGCTGCATACATATCACATGCTTCCCTCATCCTTGCCAGTCTAGCCCCAGGGGTTCATGTCAGCTCCCTGTCAGCTGTGGGAAAAAAAACAGAACAGAATGTCATTATGAATACAAGTCTTGCCTATGTTCAGCTTTTAAATCTTACAAGTACTCTCTGTAGTTGATACTTACACAGGTGTGGGATGTCTGCTCTTTCTAAATTCCCTGATCCAATGATCAAGGGCATCCATCTTCCTCCTCCGGAGGTCATTGTAGTGATGCCTACATTATTCAGATTTTAGGGGACACTGGTGGCACTGGTTACAGCTCAGACTAAACTAACACAACCTTCAGACTTGTACTGGGAGCCAGAATAGTCCTCCTGCAAAAGCCAGGTACTGCGGTCCTTCACTAGGTGTCCAATAAAAAGCTTGGACTCCTGGACACCCCATCTTCTTGATCTAAACCTAACACCTTCCCCACAAAGGCCTGCCATGGATCTAGAGCAATGGACAATGATGCTTCTTGCCAATTCCAGTCATCTCATTTACTGGGAGTGCTTACACTGTTTGAAAATGTTGCACTCCGCTTACCATCACGCAAACAGGGTGCTAAGAAGTGTCCACCTCTGAGTACTGTGTTTGCATGATGGTAAGTGGAGTGCAACAGTAGCAAGCAAAGCAAATTTAAATTTACTGGATGTACAGGCACTTGTGTATGTGTGCTAGACAAACCTGAAGGCCAAGGAAGTCCAAATAGCATAATATACTTTCAGGAATATAGTACACAATATACCCACAGTCGTACCATTTGAGAATAAATGTGATAATACATAGATAAACAAATACCGAACTGACACAATACTTGTGCCTCAGCCCTCATATATATAATTATCAGCTATACCATGTGAACTGTTATAGGTGTTAGTAACTATAATGGGAAGTGAGAACAGCAGTAAAAGTATATGGACTATATATTTATATATTTATTGACATTTGTTAACTGGGTTAGTCCAGCTGGGCTCGTGACCCATTTTCAGTGGAGACCCGCGAAGAAAAGCTCCAAGAAACATACAGTTTACAGAAAAATGACACTATATACATTCATAGTATGATAAGATATTGATTATACAATAATAATTGGAATTCAACAGCAAAATGCAACCCTTGTAGTTATATCTATCCTAAGTTTACAGAGTAGAGATTTATTTACAAATTTACAACAAGAGTTTTGTCCATCAGAATGAGTATAAAGTAGAGAAATATCCCCTAATAGAGGGAATATATTGTTGGGAGGGGGTTTACAGAGACAGTTCCCAAGAGGGAAGAGAGGAGTTAAGTTGGGGCTTGACAAGGACAGATTTTGGTGTTAAGCAGATGAAGGTTACGCTTTTCTTTAAAATGGGATGGGTGAATGGTGGAACATATGTCTCTAGGAAGTTAATTCCAAATTTGGGCAATGGAGTGTTTATATAAGAGTTTGCCAACTGCTTTCTGAGGTTGGTAGGTGTGTAGAAGTTGCTGATTAGAGGTACGGAGAGTGCAAGAAGGTAGGTAGATAGATATTAAGGAAGAGAGAGTGGGGAAGATGAAGGTTTGTAGAGAATGAAGTGTAGCATTTGAAGTTGTGATTGCAACAAGAAATTGGGGAATTCAAGACAGTGGATGGCTGGAAGGGCTAGGCATTGATGAGTATTGTAAGTAGAGTTTGTGATGAATCTGGCTATCTTATGTTAAACTTGTTGGAGTTTGTTAAAGGTTGCAGTTTGAATGGTGGTGAACACAGGGGCAGCATAAATAAGGGAGGGGAGGAGGAGAGCTTGTTCAAGGGAGAGTCTAGCATTTGGAGTTAGAATTTTTTGTCACGATATAGTAAATATAGTTTCTTGTTTGTCTTTTATATACATTGCGTGGTGGTAAACATAGACACCTTAAGAATGATTAGTAAAATAGGGAACTGTATTTGATCCCAGGACCATGTGTATGGCAATCCTACACTTACACCTGTTGCCACAAAAAGGTTGAGAAAATAATTGTCTGTGCTGCAGTTGATTGCTAAAGGCTGCAATGTTACAACATTGAAACAAAGTTTGCACACCCAGTACCATCTGTACTACAGTCCTACACCTATATCTTTTGGCACAGGAATAGTTATATGACATTCCCTGATTTACTAATCATTCTTAACGTCTCAATGTTTACCACCCCACAACATCGCTTAGTGTGTTTGCGGGATGCCTAATAGTATTAATAGAATGCATCCGGTTTCAGTCTGGGTCCCGTCTGGCCAGTTGTCAAGTTTGTGCTAAGCAGTGCATCATGTAAACAGTGCCCTGCCCCAAAAAAAGAAAAAAAAAAGGGAGAGGTACTTGAAATGAGAAAAAACATACACACTAGAAAATATTAGTGCACATGAAATATTTCTACATAGGTCTGGATTAAAGCTGTCATTCCAATCCACCTTCAGAATACAGGGTGTATGCCTTATCCTTGTTTGCCACACAAACAGCTTTTCAGCAAAGTACTTAAATCAATATGCAGGCAACCAACTGCAACAGCATCTGCACTAATATCAAACCATACAAGTGTTACTTGTACATGTATTAGTTTTGGATGTAGTGCACCTAGTGATCACACAACCTCTCATTATTATTACTTTCAACTCTACTGCTCCGCCTTACATTTCTGGGTTTGTTAGCCATTCTTTATTTATCGGAACAGCAATCTCAGCCATTCACTGTGTAAGCCATTCTATATCATTGGCCTTAAAATGTGTGAGGATATTAAGTTGAAATAATATCATATGCAGTTGCCAAAAAATGAAGGGCAGGTTGCATGTTAAGGAACACAACCTGTGACTTGTGTGCTGCTTACTTAAATTTCCAACCTTACATCTAACAATTTGTATATCTAACCTGACACACCCAGTGGAAGTAAGGCAGCCTGCAGTGCTGTTGTGTTTTTTTTTCTCTCAACCACTAATCATTCACATGCGTTATCCATTAAAAACAATCACTGAGGGAGTGACTGCACTATGTTTACATCTCCTACATGTATACCACATTTGTGGAATTCAGAAATTCTAATGAGTTCACACCTCATTTGCATATTCACTATGCTAGCAGCCCTGAATCTAAACCATATAAAAAGACAACCATGTAGCTAGACAAACTGATGGTGAGGAGAGTTGTATATGCTTGGAAGACTGCAAAAAAAAAAAAAAAAAAAAAAAACATTTTTCTTCAGGATATATCTGTACAAAGGAGTAATGAACTTCAGAAGATATACTTCCATTTTGTCACCTACATACTGCATATGCTGGAATGTATTTTAGAAAAATCTGAAGCAAAGGCTTTTACAGTTTTATCTGTATGCATTAGTTAGAAGTTTGCTGATGGCATGCCTTGTTCATCATGCCATTGCAGAGGTATACGTGATTGCCAATACATGGAAATGGAATGCTGTGTGATAAATATGCACAAATGTTTCAGGGACAGGTCCTTTGATAGCACATTTAGTATTTCAAAGATGTTTTGTTAGCAAAATAGATCATTTGCCTGTTGTTTTGGGTGGGGAGTGAGCAAAGCTGAGTTACAGTTATAGCAGAAACAAGGATGGACTGTTGTTTGGGGGAGCAAATTGAGTTACTGTTATGGTGCAACAAATGACAGACTGTTATTTTGGGGGGAACTAAAGGTGAGTTACTGTTATATCACAGACAAGGATTAGTTGCTCTTGTTACGCTCCTTGTTTTGCATCCTGCCTGTTGTTAGTATTTCACATCACTAAACTGTTTCATGTTTCTCCAGTGGGTAGTCCTGACTAGATACCTTTCTGTTTTATGTGGTAACAGTTATTTTGTAGTTATGTAATACTTATGTATATTATCCTTCTGTTGAATTTAGGACACCTATGAGTATGCCACCAAGGCATGTCAATCCACTTGACCCCACCCCCTTCACCTATACCGAAAACCAAGTGATTGTAAATGGATGCTGGCAACATGGTGCTTTTCTGCTGGAAAGGGAATGCGAGATACGGCATGTAGGATGCGAATATTGTGACAGATAGTAGATGATGTCAGTGCTGTGGGTGGCCACAGCTGGACACAAGAGCATGTGCAACACAGGGCCACTGACATGACCACATCTGCAAGGAGGAGAGCAGCTGCAGTGGGCCATGACCAGATCATTACTGGGGGAGGGCTTGCTAGGGAGTCACCACTAACCCACAATGAAGAGTTTCTGGCCAATATCAGAGATCCAGACAGCTCCCAGGAGAGTGCAGTACAGCATGTCTTGGATGTTAGAGCAACAGTTTCTGAGATAGCAAACACATCCTATGAAGAGCTACCAGCTAGGCTTTGCTATCCTAACAGTTGCATACTGTTGTATAGTAAAACAATTGAAATCAGTAACTTAATTCTGTGTTAAATGTCTTTTTTTTGGAGGGGGATTGAAGATTGCTATGGTTATAAGCTTAGGTTAGAGTTGTCAACCGCATTTTTATTGAAATTATAATTAATGGACATATAAATGGTTAACTGTATTGCTGCGTTACTGTTAATTATGATGATGTTGCCCTTACCTCATGCTTAACCTATTCCAGGACAGTCTGGATTACAAGAGGAGTATCTCATCTGCAGATGGTAAGGCAAACATTTTTATGTAAGTACTGCTGAACAATTTAAAGAAGTATTGTAGTATGTGATGTTGATCTCAGTCCTGTTGTGTGTATTGCTGTACTGTCTGTTATAGTGGCAGCACTGATAGTTTGTTAGCATGTATTGCAAATAGTGCAGGTATAAATGTATTCATCTGTTTATTGCTTTGTATCACAGGCGATCATGACAGTGGGAGTGTGGGCCCTGTGCCACCTGATGTCAGTGTATAAGCAGACTCTCATGATGATAGTAGCCAAAGTGAGGGAGTTGGGGGGAGGGGTTGCAGAGATTGAATTTGACACTGAAGTTGTCATACAGCCATGCCCTGCATTTCCATCAGACACAGCCAGTAGGTTTGCACTGCCCCTGTTCAGTGAGACTACAGATGCTGGATAGGTGGAGGACAGGGATATTGATTAGGGAAGTGTGGTTACTGTGGCTTCAGTGCCTGTTGAGTCTGGCTCTAGCCAAAGTGTGGGTGAGGTACCATGCAGGAGGATTGATAGGGGTGCTCAGAGGGGGCCTGCTGTCCTTCCTCCACCTGTTGCAGATGTCTCTTTCTGTGCCACTCAGTGTATGTTTAGGGCCATCATGGATGCACAGACACATTCACATAGGTGCTCCAGACAAATGTTCAAGGCTGTGGATGTGTCATAGTCTGACATGTGTGAATGCCTCCACTGTGTTGCTGATTCACCGGATCAGATGAAAGACATGTCGGAAAGAGGGGTGTCTGTGATGGACCGAGTAGTGTCTGTCATGGAATGAGCCCTGGAGCCTTTACATGCCTAGCCCCCAAACATTGCCCTGGCACCATACCATCTGATGTTAGTTCACAGTGCCCCTATCCAGTAGGGCAACTGGAGTGATCCCTGAGGTGAATTTTCTGTTACCCATCCACTCGTCAAGATTTCTCTTGAAGAGGGCCAGTGAGGTGCTCTGCTTGACATGAATGGGAAGCTTATTCCAGAGTATGGCAGTCTTTGGGAAATGAACCTGTCCCTCCAGCATGTTCTGTTAATTGTGGTAATGAGGTTGTGATCTCTGGAGTGTGTGGTGTGGGGGATTGGGATTTCTTTAGGTGTAGCATTTCAAGAAGGGCTGGGTCAGCCATGGCTTTGTAAGTTAAGCAGAGATCACCTCTAATTAGACGATAAAAAACTGAGAACAGCTGAAGTTTCTTGAGTCTGTCCATGTAGGATATGTGTTTAAGGCCTAGGATCTTTTTTGTGAGGTACTTTAGTGGCCTCTCCAGCTGTTGTAGGTGTCTGTTCAGGTACATGCCAAACAGGGCATTATATTCTATGATTAGTCTAATGAGGGATGAGTAGAGAGGGATGATGACCTCTTTCTTCCTGGATGCGAAACCTTTGGTTATAAGATGTGTCACATCGAAGGACTTTCTGACTACAGAGGCAATGTGTTGGTCGAAGGTGAGGTGGATGCCATCCTGGGTGTCCAGATCTCTTGTGGCCTCTTCAGTGTTCAGTGGGCTCCTATCAATGTGGTAATTCAAGGGAACTGAGTTTTTTACAAAGGGGATGAAAATGCATTTTTTGGCATTACGCTTCAAGCCATGGTTCTGACACCAGTCACTGGCTTCAGAGAAGCCCTTTTGTAGGATGTCTGCATCACTTGGGGAGTTGATAATAACTCCTAGCTTGCAGTCATCAAAAAACTTGGTCAGCCAGAGTCCTTCTGTGTTGGCCTGGACTTCTGATAAGTAAGTTGTAAACAGGAGAGGGCCCAGGACCGAGCCCTGTGGGACTCCACTCATGACTGGTCAACAGTCTGACTTGGAATCTGCAACTTTCACTCTGTGTGTCCTGTCTGTGAGCCAGTTTGCAACTCACCCAGTAATGTAAGGGTTGATGCCTAATTTGATGAGTTTATCAGTGGTATCTGAGTGTGGAATGGTATGAAAGACCTTGGCCAGGTCAAGGTAGGCTATATGCACTGCCAAGCCTTTATGACTGCCTCAAAGAAGTCAGCCGGGTTCAGCAGGCAGGATCTCCCCTTGAAAAAGCCAAACAGTGTGGGTTCAAGAGTTTGGAGATTGCCTATATCTTTGTTAAACAGGTTTGTGATGATGCGCTCCTTAGTTTTGCATACTGGACTCATGAGGCTAATGGGGTGATAGTTCACAGGGTCTGTAGTTGCTCCCCCTTTATGGAGCAGGAGAACTGTAGCAGTGTGCCATTTGGGTCAAAGCCTGAGGTGAGGCTGTGACTGAACAGGGCACACAGATGTGGTGCCAGTTCATTTTTATGCTCAAGTAGGATGCCGCCAGGGATATTATCAGGTCCCATGGATGCTGTAATCTTGGCTTTGAGCAATGCAGCTTTTACCTGTGCTGCAGAAATGGGGGGGGTACCAGGCTTTCTCCTGGTATTATGATAGGGCCCTTGGGGAGGAGAGGGGGTAAAGTTGTCACTGAATCTGTTGGCCAGTATGTTAGCTATATCTGTTGGCTTGGTATAGGAGGTGCCATTGTGCAATAAGGCAGAGAAAATCTGGGTATTGCCTTTGAGGTTTTTGATATAGCTATAAAAAGCTTTGTGGTTGTTTTTGGTGTCAGCCACAATTCTGCCTTCATAACTGGCTTCAGATGATTTGATAAGGGATCTCAGCTTTTTATTGAGACTGATAAGGAAGGTTTTCCATTTTTCTGACTTTATTTTTTTCTGCAACAGTTTCTTCCTCCTGTTGTAGAGTGCACTAATGGCTATGGCCACCAGATTGGCTTCCTTTTTTTGGAGGAGCACATCTTAGTTGTATTTGGTATGGCAAGGTCCATGCATTTGTGTATGCACTCATACAGTGCATTGGTGTATGATTCTACAGTCGTGCAGCTATTTTCCATTGGCACGGGTGCCGACAAGTTAGCCACTTCATGGGCATAGGTCAGCCACATCATCTGCTGTCAGCCAATGTGGACTTGCCTGATCACAGTTCCATAGTGGCAGTACATCCACTGCTCTGTCAGTGAGTGTGCTGTTCACTGTCCACACCTGGATGTGGCAGGCCATGGGGTCATGGTCCTGGGCATTCCCATGAAGGGAGCTCATCTAGCAGACATCAGTCATGTTCAGGTAGCAGCAATGCATCTGACAATAGGCATGGAGGTGCCAGTGCGCCATCTAACAGAGCGAGATATCGTGGTCAGGGATGACAACAGTGAACTGCCACGTCTACCATGCATGACTCACATTTGTCCAGCATACCAAGACATAGATCCAGCACAGACCTTGGCTGTGTTCATGCAGACACTCACAAACCAGTTTCACCTGCAGGACCCCTACAGACACACACAACAGTTATTCATTTTTTCTCACTGGCCATTTGTTGGTTCATCCACATGTCTGCCTTCTTCTCTTTCTTGCTCACACACACTCACCGACCTTTTGTGTCAGCCTAGTCTTCCTGCCTCCCCCCACAACATCCTGCACAAGTGATGATAACTGTGCCATATCCCTGTTTTCAATCTTTTAGATTCAGGAATACAAAAGCTTTGTGTCTGATGCTCAGAGTGCATAGCTAACTTAGTGCTTAATATATATACATTTGTGGTGTTGAACTGCTAATTGTACCCTTGACTTATACTAGCCTTGGAAAGTTAGACAACTGATAGCATTAACATTTCCCACCTTTATAGTGCATGATCTTGGTAGGGTTGTCAAGTCAGAAACTGCAATGTGTATCATTACTTTTTAACTTCTCCTTAATCATTTTGCATTACAAACATATGGTACTAAACTGAGGCCATGCAGTGATCAACAATACTTTTTGAGAGGTATGACTCTGTGAATCTTTGATGCCTGAGGCCAACTCCTTAGTACTGGACACATAAGTCGAATAAGTCTTTCCTATCACATGTTAAGGTAAGTTCTGTACAGATCTCCCACCTTTTACTAGCTTACCAGACCAAGTAATGAAAAACAAGGATATGCCACACACTCATATTAGTAAACAATACACTCCAGGTTCAGGACTTAATTTGTAGATGTAGCAGTTGACATAGTTTTAGCTCAGGGCTGACTCTGTCTGATGCAAGCAGTACACAGCCACTACATGGGGAGATAGAGCATGTGTGAGTTGCCTGGCATCAATGTTAGTATATGTTTGTGAGTAGGAGGAAGGTTTTAGGCCCCTAAGTGGTGAGTGATTGTGCTATGCATTATCTCTTAGTCAATGCAAGGGCATACTGAGCACACCTATGTCTGCCTACACCCATAGCAGCTGGTGATTCCGACGTGACTCCTCATCTGCCTGTGGCTGTGGTGACCTTGGCATTGGTGTTGTGGTGTGTGCCCCTTCACCTTGATGATCTTGCTGAAGCTGTTTTCTCAGGATTATGTTGTGTAGCATGGCACATACTGTGAATATTTCTGTACATGTCCAAGAATTATACTGCAGGGCTCCCCAGATGTATCAAGGCACCTGCATCATGACTTCAGCGACCCCAAACACACGCTCTATGATATTTCTTGTTTGAGTGTGTGCCTCATTATGGCGTTCTTCCATGGGCGTTTATGCATTTCTGATGGGTGGCATCAGCCACTCTCTAGTGCATAGCCTGCATCCCACAGTAAATGCCCGTGTAAGATATCCTCCTTAGCAAACATCTGGTATAGTTGGGAGGTGTTTTAGATATGTGAGTAGTAGTAACTGTCAGGGTTGCCAGCACACACATTCAGGATTATTCCCTTGGTATTACACACGACTTGGCAGCTGATAGAGTGGTAGCCCTTTCTATTAATGTGCAGCCTAACCTGTTCTCTGGGTGGTGCCTTCATTTCTACATGTGTGCAATCTATGGCATCCAGTACTTCAAGGTAGTGTGCTACATGGTAGAACTCCTGCATATTTCTGACCATCTCCTCATAACTACAAGGAAAATATATGTGGTCACTGGCATGTTGAAGCATAGCATTCAGGAATTGGTGGATGATGCTTGATGCTGATGCCTGTGACACATCCGGCATGTCCCCTGTTAGTCTCTGAAAAGTACCTGTAGCTAAGATTCTAAGGGCTACACATACCTTTGTCTCCACTGGGATGGGTTCTCCCCTGGTTGGCTCTGGCTCTGAGTTGAGGATGGTGAAGAAGCTGTAGAGAGTTCCTGTAGTGTGTCCCTGCCCACACTGTAGCACTCCACAATTTCCACATCATGTAGATTGCGAAAAGTTAAATGGGGACAGAAAACTCTTCTCCTTCTCAGTCTAGGCCTGTTAGCAGCAGCCTTGGCTTCAGATTGTAGGACATAGAAATGAATTAAAGAAGCAGCATCCCCTAACATTCTGTCCATGTAGACTCCTTTCCATGTCTATATTACGGAAGTTTTGAAATACGCAGATAAAACCAGCACAAAGTCTACACGGATGCTTTATAGCTTGTTGAATAGCTAAACCATGTTGCATTGGTTAATTAGCATGCAATTCAGCTGCTTATGCAGTAATTAGCATGCCACGGTGTTCGCCTTGTTTTCAAAGTGGTGTGCATCTCTACACAGCACTTACTGATTCTAAAATTTTCACGGCCATGTATGCATCGCAAAGAGACATGGACACAGTGACAAATGACTGTGTAGGCTTTATTGAATCCCCCTTATTGTTTTCATTTAGTAAAACAAAAGCTTCATCTTTTATTTGCTGTCACAGGACACACAATGTTTGCAGAAAAGTATGCATAGGCTGAATGAAATCAGTAATGCAGACTCAATCATTCAAATGCTTTCTCGAAGCTACTCATTCATATGTGCATAGCCACATGTTGAGACATACGCAAGCACTGATATCTTCTTTTTTTTATAATAAACATTGACTTTTGTATGACATCTCGATTATTTATTGTTGTGAGTGGCAATATGTGAGATTAGACTGCTAGTTGCACACAAGGGCATCTTTAAGAACTGCAGGGGCTGTCACCACTTAATTTACCACAGACCATTCCAAATCCTCTTATCAGTAGAAACTCAGAAACATGTTTGTACAACAAAAAATGTTAGAGTGCTGTCAATCTTCAGTTAGTATGACTTATGATAAAAAGTTTATATATTTTCCTTCAGTAGACTTATCTTGTAGGAACTCAAACTGCTGTCTACAGAAGGCACAATATTTTCTCCTCTGGCAGAACTGTTTTGCCATCTCCAAAGGCCTTAGCATTGCTATTGATTTGTACTCAGACTGATTATTGAATACCTTCTTTTTTGTCCAGATGCCTTAAACATTTGTTAGGGATAAACATTTGTTAGGGATTTAACAGTCATGTACAGTCATAATGTCACTGTTACATTTTAGTTTGAAAGGATAATACAGGTCATCATGAAATGCACTTCACTATACATAGCTCTAGTTTTGTTAATGCTAACATACTCAGACTCTTGCATACTTCATTATTTGCTTACCATTGATTAATTTACTGCTAACCATTTCAAAAGGACAGCACCTCTATCTTTGACCGTTTATGGATAATTTTGGCCTCTTTCTCATTTTGTGTCTGTCTGTCTCTGTTTATGTATATAGGCTTTGACTGGTTGACAATTGCTTTGATTAACAAGTGGAATTGCAATTTCTTTTGGTTGAACATTCAGTTTATCAGACAGATGTCTTATTGGGCTTGGATTTCACTAAATAGGTAAATGGGATGTGTAATATGTGTATGTGTGTGTGTGTGTGCGTGTGTGTGTGTGTGTGTGTGTGTGTGTTTGCAAATATGTGCTGGTTAGTGTTAGAATAAGGGAAGGGGATGGATTGTGTGTGTGTGTGTGTGTGTGTGTGTGTGTGTGTGTGTGTGTGTGTGTGTGTGTGTGTGTGTGTATGTGTGTGGGTATGCATGTGTGTGGGTATATATGTGTGTGTGTGTGCACATGGTGAGGGTCTATGCTGTCTTGCGTATTATTAGTGCTATGGAAAGTTTTTTTTTTTTTAATTTAAGATGCAAGTTATGGTTAGGGGCAGGGTTAGGGTTAGGGTTAAGGTTAGATTACAGTTAGCATGTGTTACTAAGATGGAGCAGGAGGGTGAACCCCTTCTTGCACCTTAGTAATGTCTGCTAACCCTAACTCTCTCCTGCCTCTAAGACTAATCTGCATCTTAAATTAAAAAAAAAATCTTCCAATAACACCACCACAATTCAGATAAATTTGAGCTGAATATGGTCGGGTTCTGTATAGTGCACCTGTGAAGGAGATTTATTTCCATTTTCAATGTCCTGTGTGTTAATGTGTTGTAGTAGTGATATAATGATTGGTTAACATGTCTTGGTTGCTGTTTTCTGTGCTGACAAACTAACATGTCATAATCATAATACAACTATATATATATATATATATATATATATATATATATATATATATATATATATATATATAGGATCTGCCTTAGTCACACAAATTTTCCAGAGAATTTTATTGGAAAAAATATGCATGAATTAGTTTTGATGTTTTGTCCTAGTTTCAGAGGAAAAGGCACAGTTGTATATTGAATGTTCATGAAAAAAAATCCAAATGCTGCTCTTTATGCCACAACATTAAAACAGAATGAGCATCTCACTTTTATACACAAAAACACAATCTTCATTGGCTTGAAATCCCAGCAACTTTATATATGCATGTCTTGATAGCCCTTGGGCTTGTTATTCCAAAGAGAGCCAGTATCAATACTTTTATCTTAATGTGGATGTAAGAAGGACATATGTGCACCAAAGCTGTTGTCTGTGTAGGGGCAGTGTTTTACACAGATGATGTGGTGCATAAGTAAAACATGAAATTGCATGCAAATTCTTTAGGGATGTTGCATCATGGGTAGACAAGCCTATAACCAACTGAAATGCCAGGCACTGCCATCCATCTGTGATGGCAGATTTCAAGAACAATAGTTCTGTAGTATGAATTTTACTTTTTCATATTTGTACTTGACTTACCTGACTGAAATATTCAGTTTGAAATTAAGATGTGTACTGATGACTCTGTTAACAATCTTAATGCAGTTATATGATTTAAAGCTTTATATATTAATGGACGGAGTTCACTTCTGTCTCCAGTATAGTACATGTATTCAGTAAGACAATCTTCACGTGATTCACAAGACAATTTTTATTATAAGATGTGTATATTTTCTTCTGTGTATATTTACTTCTTTCTTTAGAATAGACTTCATGCTAATATACTTTTTAGCAATTTTTAAATAAACAGTAAATATGTTCAGATATATTGAATTTTTGTTTTTGTTTTTAATTTAATAGACCTTTCACAAGATGGCTTGTCATTCATACCTCTTGGAAGAGCATGTCTAAATGTTACAGGCATAACACAAAGGTATTACAGAATATAGAGCTCTTGCTGACAAGAGAATGCAGTTGACAATTTGATAACCCCTTTTGACAGCTACATTAGCCACTACACTATTGTTCTATTTGCAGGTCAAAAAGAGAACTTTCTGTATTGTGCATTCGGTCTCTCCAATTGCTGGAGGTGCCTGGTGAGGTACATACCAAAGGGGACATTATACTCTATAATTAGTCAAATAAGGGAGGACTAAAGGGGGTTATAACTTTTTTTTTTCCTGGAGGCAATTCCCTTATTAATAAGATGGGCAATGTAGAAGGCTTTCCTTATCACAGAAGAAACATAATGGTCAAAGGAGAGGCTACTGTCAACCTGGATGACCAAATTTCATACTACGGACTTAGTACTTAAGGTGTTGTTAATGTGGTACTTTGCAGGGACATCCCCCTTGCCAAAAGGGATAATGATGATGATGCACTTTTTAGCATTTAACTTGAGTGTAAAGATAAATTGAAATCTATGCTACTGATGTGTGCATATGTATGTATTTCTAGCCATATACATTTATCTAAAATATCCCTGGGATTCAGCAAACTTCCATTCAGGAATAGCTTATCCTGCACAGAAGGGACCGTTCCTGTGCAGCACAGCAGCATGTCATGCATATGCATGAAGGCGTGCTGCCATGCTCTAAAACAAACATGGTTCTGTGTGCGAGTGCAGGGGGCATGTCCGAAAGCAGTATTCTCACAATACACACGCCCCCCTGCACTCCAGAATTGCCTTTCGGCAATTCAAAATGTGAGAGGATACCTCTAAACCCCATAGAGCACAAACACTGGCCAAAAGTGAAAATATTGGTGGGGGACAAATAGGGACACATTTTAAATATAGCTCTTACAAACAGAAAGTTGACAGAATAACAGGTTTTGCATTAGCATGAATTTTCAAAGGATGTGCAGACTTAAACTCAACTGTTCGTCATGTACACATCCGAAAATTCACACTAATTCCATACCTATTATACCATTAAAATGAAACAAAATTAAACCACATATATTTTAATTCTCTTTTTTTTTTGGGCTGCAATAAAGTTTAAGCATAGCTGAGTGGGTGTGCGCTTCATGCACCTATGCTTAGCATAGCTTAAATATCCGAAGGAGTTAAATAGGAAAATATCAGCTAAACAAGCAATCTGAAATAGTGTAGCAGTTGGAGCTGCAGCTTTACATGTAGACATTCATGGTTCGAGCCCCAAATAAAGTCTCTTCTTCTTTATATGTGAAAGAAGTTGTAATAAATGAGGTAGTAAATAATATTTATCACCTAGGGTAGTGCAGCAGAACCAAAAATAGGGTATCAGTCCACAAAAGATATAAAACCCCCACATAAACACAAGTGCCCCATACAGTATAGTAACAGAAGAATAAATGTAATGAAATACACAAAAAATACCAGATTGTTGTGTTTACTTTGCTATTTGGTGTTATCAGTCTATAAATGTGTATATTCTGATAAAGTCATAAGTAGTTCCTCATACTATTCTGGCATGTCCAAAAGTCAGTTTCGGGTTTACTCTCCAGTCCAACTGGTGAATATGGGAATCCTGAGGCAATGTTACAACTGCCTTATGTACACAGACCACCCTCTCCTCTTCCAAACAAGCTCAAATATATGCGAGAGATGCAACTATATAGCTAAACTGGAGGCTAAACTCTCTCAACATAGTAGTGGTGCGGTCAGTCTGGAGGAGAAGGTAATCACACACACCAAAAATCCAGTCTCACATAGACCTATCGCAACAGCAAACCAAACACACAAACACACAAAAACATATTCAGAGGCTCTAATTAAAAATCTGCCCAAGCAACAGAGACCTCCAAAGCAGACATCCAAGCAACCACTACCCCACAACACTACCCATGTATCACATAGTCCACAAAGTCAGTGTGCCACACAGTCACAGTCCTTAAGGCTAAACAACACACCTAATACACTTGTAATAGGTGACTCTATTGTCAGACACACTGACGTCCCTCTCACCAGGCTGAACAAGGAGAAAGTCACTGTAAGCTGCCTGTCAGGTGCCAGGATATGCCACATAACACAAGCACTCAGGTCACTCCAAAGCAAGTACAAATATGACTCTGTCATTGTCCATGCTGGTGTGAATGACCTGAGACGTACCTCACTGGATTACATGAAAAGAGACATAGAGGAGTTTTCTGATCATGTAGCCCAGGCTGGTATGACCCTGACCTTGAGTAGCATCTTACCCTCACCAAGAATGATACCACAGTATAAAGGCAAAATGATCAATTTCAACAATTGGCTAAAGTATTGGTCTCACTCAAAGGGGATCCAGTATCTGTCAGCCTGGGATGACATGCTCAACAAGCTGCATTGCTTAGCTAGGGACGGCTTGCACCTGTCACCCCTGGGTTTTCGAATACTGGCAAAGGATCTTGCCACCCCCATAGTGCCTTTTTTAGGCAAGGCTCAAAAGACAAACCCACCTCCTTAGACAACACAAGGAAAAAGAATGTAAGGGTAATGCTGCTCAATGCCGGAAGTCTAAACCTCAAGATGCACACACTCGAGGCTCTCCTCAGTATGGAGAATATCGATATCTGTGCAGTAACAGAAACCTGGTTCAAGGCTCCCAAGAGCACCCCAGCACTACCAGGTTATACCTCATACCACGCTTTTCGGCCGCAAAACTCGGACCGAACCACAAGAGGAGGGGAGTATCCATATTCATGAAAGATATCCATACCTCCAGGTTAGTGGCACTGCAAGAAGCATCTGAGAACATCCATGTGCAACTAACAGTGGGCAAAACTACCTTCCAGTTTGTAGCCTGCTACAGACCACCCTCCCAAACTCAGGAACCCCACTCGGCTTTCCAGAAGACACTGGAAAAGATGAAGGTCTCTCCAAATACCATTATATCAGGTGACTTCAACTACCCAAACATAGACTGGGAGCACTACTCAAGCCCAAACACCCTTGCCCAATGGTTCCTAGAATTTATAAACTCAAATGCTATGGAACAACTGGTCACCACTCCCACAAGAGGGGAAAACATATTGGACCTGATTATCACCAACATGGCTACTCTATGTTCTATACCTGAGGTATACCCTTCTTTAGTAAGATCTGACCATAAATTAATCACTATGGATGTCCATATCCCGTCCACACCCCCAGCAAAGGAAACCATGGTCAAAAACTTCTCGAAAGCAAACTTCACACTTCTCAGAACTGAGATGGAATCCTACAAAGCCCCCAGGCCAGTGGAAATTACGACCCAAACCGCAGAATCCCTTACAAATGCATTCTATGGATACTTAGAGGAATGCATAGATTGTGCTATCCCAAACAAAACCAAGACACACTCCTCCAAAGGCAGGAGACCTGTCTAGTGGACCACAGCCATAAATAAGCTATACAACAGAAGGAGGAAGTTACTACAGGATAGAGCAAAATCCCAAAAAGGGAAGGCAACTCTGATCAGTACTAGCAAGAAACTACAATCCCTCATAAAAGCATCCAAGGCTAGTTTCAAAAGAGAAATTGCACAAGACGCTAAACATAATCATAAGGCCTTCTTTAGTTATGTCAGGAACTTGGGTGGAAACTCCCAGATATGCTCTGAGTTAGTGCAAAATGACAAAAAATACACTGAACCCACAGACATTGCCAACATCCTGGCAGACAGGTTCAGTGAAAACTTCTCCCCCCCATCCCCCCCAAACATGCAAATAACTATCCCAACAAAGTCTAGCCCCCCTGACATCACAGATGCACAGGTGAGAGCTGCCCTCTCCAAAGCAAAAAACACAGCATCTGTGGGACTGGACAGTGTCCCGGCTGCATTTTACACGAGCTCCAAGAAGAACTGAACCCTCACTTAAAATCACTGTTCAGTCTCAGCCTTACAACAGGATATGTACCCAAAGAATGGTGTACAGCAACAGTGGTCCCACTCCAAAAAGGTGGTGCCACAATGGACCCCGGTAACTACCGCCCTATAAGCCTGACTAGTCTGGTCTGCAAAGCTATGGAGCGTATCATCATGGAACTCATAAACAAAGACATTGGGAACCTCCAAACACTGGATCCTACCCAATTCAGCTTTGTTAAGGGCAGCTCTTGCCTCTTGAACCTGGTCGACTTCTTTGAAACAGTCACCAAGGCCATAGATTAAGGGAAGGTAGTCCACACAGCCTACCTTGACCTCGCAAAAGCCTTCGACACAATACCCCACTCGGGCATCATAAACAAGCTCACCAGCTTAAATATCAACCCCTATGTCACAAGATGGGTTGCAAACTGGCTTAGGGATAGAACCCACATGGTCAGAATTGCAGGTGCCATGTCAGACTCTAAACCAGTTACAAGTGGCGTCCCAGAAGGTTCAGTCCTGAGACCTCTCTTGTTCGGTATATATTTCTCTGAGGTACAGGCTAACACAGGAGGACTTTGGCTGACCAAGTTCGCAGATGACTGCAAACTGGGGGCCATAATCGACTCGCCAACTGACACAAGCATCCTCCAAAATGGTCTCACAGAGATGGATAACTGGTGCCAGAGCCATGGCCTGAAGCTACATGCCAAAAAGTGCATAGTCATCCCCTTTGCCCACAAATTACCACATAGGTGGTAATCCATTAAGTACGGAAGAAGTAATTAGGGATCTGGGGACCCAAGTAGATAGTAATCTTTCCTTTGACAATCACATTGCCAAAGTGGTTAGAAGGACCTTCTATATAGCCCACCTTATCATGAAAGGGTTCACATCTAGATCAAGAGAGGTCATTGTGCCCCTCTGCTCTTCACTCATCAGGCCCATAATTGAATACAATGCCCCATTTGGGATGTACTTTACCCGACACCTGCAACAACTAGAAAGACCTGAAAAGTACCTCACCAAGAGGATTAAGGGACTCAAGCAAATGCCATATGCAGTTAGACTAAAGAAACTCCAGCTCTACTCAGTTGCTTACCGCCTACTCAGAGGCAATCTGTGCCTGACGTATAAAGCCATATCCAACCCAGAATTAATGGACATGCTCCACCTCAGGAAATCCAAATCCCTTAGAGCTACACACTCCAGTGACTTAAACCTCAGCACAGAAATAAATAAGACATGCTGGAGAGACAGATTCATACCCAGAGGCTCCCCTCACTCTGGAAAAAAATCCCAATCCATGTTAGGCAGAGCCCCTCAATGACTCCCTTCAAGAAGAATCTTGACGATTGGATGGGAGACCATAGATTTACCCCTGGGATCTCCTCTGTGTTTCTGCTAGACAGGGGCACTTTAAACTAACCTTAAATGGGCTATCTTCTGTAACCTACTATACTGGGGTACAGTCATCGAATATAAAAGGGTGGCAAAAGCCAAACACACTCTGGATAGGCTTGTAAATGCCCTAGGGCAGATAGCCTAGTATCTACCTATGAACCTATGAACCTATATATTATCTGCACAGCAGCTATGGCTCTGAAAGCATGAAATAAATGTGGCTCATCTAACAAACATTGTGGAGTGTTAAAAAAGGAGAATAAGTATATGAAATTTTCCATGCAGCAAGATCCCATCTCTGTATAGTAATGTTGTATTAACCATTCTTTTCCAGAGTGTCATTTGTGAAAAGGTATAAATACCCACTTTATGACCTGTCAGCAATACATGAATGTCAGAATTAGAAGGTCAATTTGTACAACCAAGACAGTAGTAGGCAGAAAACAGTCAAACAAAAGACAGCAGTTCCACAATAGGTCACTCTGGTGAAACCCAAACATGTTGTACTTTTTTTGTACAAACAGGCATGGTCCGAGTCCCGTGAGTGCTAGTAAGCTGTATGCATAATTTCAACCAGGAATATGTGTAGTAACAGTCAGGTATTGTTAATAGAAACATCCTCCACAGCTCTGACTGCAAATGACAGCAAGATAAGTACATACACCAAGTAGTCTCCCCCAAGAAATGTCCCTCAAGTGTCATGCTGTCATGGCTAGTGGTCACTGCTGCCAACACCCAGGGTGAGTGATGGAAATCAAGGTGGAGTATGGCAGTAGCACGCACACACACACACACACACACACACACACACACACACACACACACACACACACACACACACACACACACACACACACAAACCACACACACACTATGAGTGCACATGTCTAACTTTCAGTATGTGAATATGGGTAGAAAGAGTCAAGTAGTGTTAACAGACATTTCCTCCATAGGTTGAGCAGGTAAGAAAAGAGGTATATGTATATGCTGTAAGAAGGTTGTAGTTATACATTGTGTCCAACACCCACTGCCCAACTCCAAGGCCATGGGTAGATGTAATGTGAGGTTATATCTGCAGAGTAGTGATTAAGTGATTAGAGTAATGTACAGAACAGTTGTGAGCAATTGAATAATATACAGTTCTTAATGTGTGTGTCTCGCTGTCTCCCCACAATATCTACAACAATAATCTAACCACATAAATAAATGGGTATGTTCCTCACCAAAACTACTGTTGGGACATGTTCCCTATTGTTATAAAATTATTAAAATGTTTGAATATTAATGTTCCCTGTTGAAATAAAATCATTGGTGGCCTGTTGCTATCAATTTAACCTGCATGCTGTTATAATATCAACTGTGGTTCCATATCTGCATGTGTTCTGTTTGCTATGCAACTGTTTGAAATCTGTTTTATGGTCTCAGTTGGAACACCCGTACATGCTGTTATAACTAACCCTGGAATTTATTTGTTCATGACTAACCAACATATGCTGTAAAACCTCAACACCATAGCATGTCTGGGAAGGCTGATCCCAGTGGATCGGCCTGGCCGGCTTCATCTGGCCATGGCAACGAGCCCCAGCACATCCTGGACCCACCATAGGACCTTCTTTTCTGCTAGCCCTCCACCACCTTTGGGTGGAACTGCCTCAGGGGATGGGGCTACCCCTAGGAGTGGGCAATGACAGGACACTGTCAACCATTCACAGGTCTGGGGATTGATGTGTAGCAAGCTCTGTAAGGTGTTTGGAGATCTGCTATGCTAGCTTGAGGGCTATGTGGTGCATCTGGAGGGTCCAAGGTGTTTACCCCCGCATGTGTAATATACCTCCCCTGTCTGCTGTCTTGTCTGTATTCCTACCCAAATTACTCCCCCAATTATACCTACTATCCTTCCCCAACATCCCAATCTCAGCTTAAAAAAAAGGGCAATTTGTTCCCAAAAAAAAAATTGCGCCCCATACATAGTTGTCCATTTCACATACATGTCCACTGGACACAAGTAATCTGGTCCAATTGGCTTGACAACACATACTGTCATTGTCACCCCTCTATTGGGGGTTTGAGTGTCCAAATTTACATTCAAATTTTGTAAAAGTGCACAGCTGTTGCTGTATAAGAAATGGACAGCTATGGACCTTACCTACTCCGATCCTGCACATCTCTAGCTGTCTTACATCTGAGGCATTCCCCTTTTTTCACCACTGTCCTATCACCCCTTTTTTCATTTCTTTTAAGGAAATTAGCATGGGGGTAAGTGGGAGTAAGTGGCAGTAAGCGAGTCTGCGCATTGCTAAGAGATACCTACACAGATTAAGCATATTTTCATCTAACCGTGTTTTAGCAATGCTTATCTTTGCGCAAACCTGTGCAAACCCATTCACAACTGTTTAAAACTGCTTTAATTACTCTGTTTCCATCAGCCACTGTTCTGCCCAGCAAAAAAACAAACAGGTCTGCCAACTCTTGATCCCAGGACCCTATACACTATAGTCAGAAAACATACCACTACATCATCTAAACTGTAAACATGACTGCTGCTTTTTCAAATATATCATTCAGTGCAGGTTTTTAATAGTATGGAAAAAACACTGGAATCGCTCATGTTTAGTATATATAAATATACACATAATAGATGCATATGGTAAGAGATAAATATGAAAAAGTATTAACTGCGGATATATTAAGATATACATATGGGACAAATTCATGTAGAATATATACTATATATATTTACATAACTATAGATTTAAATATATAAAAAAGAATTATGTACATATATAGATAAAGAATAATATATATATATATATATATATATATATATATATATATATATATATATATATATATATATATACAGACATATAGATATCGATTGATATATATATATATATATATATATATATATATATATATATATTTATATATATATTCACTACTAAATTCCGAAACTGCACAATACTGACAGTGAAAATACCAATGCCCAGATTAAAGAAACTACAAAATACCAAAATCAACAAAACATCAAAATAAAAACCCCAAACCAGCAATAACAACTCCCCACCACCATAACTAAAATATACCTACTCCGAGATCGCACTACACTTGGGAGAATGGCAAACTTACCTTTACACACTATACGGCTATCTCCATTATTCGCCTTTGGGATTCTGAAATTTCATGCTTCTGGGCGGCGGTATTGTGGGCATCGATATTCTGTGGTTATAAGCTTTTATAGTGTTCACAAGATGTAGTGGAGTCATACTTCATCACCATACATCAACACTTGTTACTGCAAAAATTATGGACAAAGGTTGTCAAAATGGGGGGACTATGGGCCAAGACTAGGGACATAATGTACATACTGCAGGTATCAATGTAGAATGTTGCTACAGTAACAGGATTTGTGTCAACATACATGTGCATAGGAATGTGTGTGTCAAGATGGGTAGAGAAGGGTGAAGGCTGCTAGCTTAGTCAAATAGTATTTGGTACATAATTCTATCATTTGCAAATACTGTGAAATGTTGAACTTAAAACAATGTGGCAACATTGTCCTCTGCTGTAAAGAAAGCTAAGTCAAGCATTTCTTGTTGGTCCTTTGAAATTAAAATTATTTCATCACTGCCTTTGATGTTTACAAGTCGGCTCCAGTCCGGCTAGATGAAGGCTTCCTGCCTATTGTTTTAAGGCTAAAGTTAATGACCAGAATTTACATATGGAATGTCTTTTATTGCTCTAAGTGTAAAAGAATGTTATTGCAGTTTCTGTCAGCCTGGGAACACCAGGGAAGTGTGAAATGATGTAATGTTTTATCAGAACTGCAGTTTCAATTTAAACAGAGAGAACCATGGATTATTAAGCATTTCTGTCTTGAACATCTAACTCAGCAGTGCCATGTGCTCTCTTTATGTAGGTAGTATGTTACAATTGTGCTTTCTCCTAGAAGTAGCTAGAAATTAAAAAAATGAGACTCTTTTTCTGTGATGTCAGAACTGTACTACTGAATTATTTAAGCATTTCTGTGTGATCTCTGAACTTTTGACTAGCACTGTATAGTAGAAAGTATTGTCTTGTGGTTTTAATTATTTATTATTAAATATTTTATAACCTTTCAACTGTAGCTGGTTTGTGTTGAGATAATCTACGCTCTTTAAAGTACTTGCATGCCTTTGGTAAAACTGTATAAAGCCACTCTAATTAGCCTTGACTGATTTGTCACACTTACCAATTGGATAATAATATTGACAGTAATAATTGGACACCCTTTTAAGGGCTTTTGAGTAGTTGATAAATATTAGTGTGTGGTGGCAGCTAGTACTACGATATAGTCTGGGAGTAAGGGGCACAGCTGGAGAACCTGTGCCAGCCTTCCCTAGGAGTGTCTGTGTGGTTGTATAAACTCTTATCTCAAGTGCGTCAGCTGCTTGGGCAGAGACATGAAGTACTGGTTGGACAGAGAGGGTGCTAGAGGTTTTAGATTGCCCACTAGGTTGAGATCTGGTCCCTATAGCTGTGCCAGTGGGAGTCTTGTTGGGGACCTGGAGAGCAAGGGAGCGACCAGCCCCATACTGACTATGATCTCTGTGTGATCTTAAGGGAAATCACACTTTACTGTGTGTATTTGTTATCCTTTCCTCTCATATGAGATGCCCTCTCTGGTGTTAGTGGTGAGGTTTGAGGCTCCTTGATTGCTGAGCCAGGGCATGGGCATCATATATTAATTGGTGGAGTGGTTGGGATATCCTCACATATAAATTGGTGGCAGTGGTTGGGATATCCTCACATATTAATTGTTTGGCAGTGGTGGGATATCCACATCACATATTAATTAGTTGGCAAATACTAATTGGCTTGTGGTGGTGTGGGTAGAGTGAATCCTGTAGCTTGTGTACAGTGAGCTTTGAAATTGTTTTATACTCTGAAACAGCCATGCAGATCACAAATGTTTTATTTCTTTTGTTAGCTTAGTCAGGTTGAGCAGGCAGCATGTCAGCAGAGGAGTATGGAAAGTTGACAAGGAGCCAGCTGGTGGAGATGTGCCAGGCTAGGGGACTGGTGCATGGAAACCTGACTAAGGCAGACCTGATTGCAGCCTTGGTTACAGCTGCATCAGAAAACAGCAACCAGGAGGACAATCAGACTGGCAGTGGAGATATAATTCCCTTGGAGAACGGGCAGCTCAACCTTTCTGCAGTGGACTTAAAAATCCAGCTGGAGCTAAAGAGAACTGAGTTGGAGGCCAAGCATGTGGAATTAGAAGCAAATGAGAAACTGCAATGTTTGCAGGTTGAGGAAAATGAGAAGCTGTTATTCTGCAAGCTGAGGAATAAGAGAGCAGAGGCAGCATGAGAAGGAGATGCTGACTCTTCACCAGAGTCATTGAGGTAATGGGGAAGGGAGTAACTGGACCCCAGTAGCACAAAAGCTCAGTAAATTTCTTCTGCAGTTTAAAGAGGGGGATGATTTTGATAGTTTCATTCATATGTTTGAGAGGGTATGTAAACAATATGAAGTTGACCAAGGGCTCTAGGTACAGTTCCTCACTCCCTTACTTCATGGTAAAGCTGTAACTGCTCTGTTCAAAATGTCTGACATTGCATGTTTTGATTATACTGCTGTAAAAAATAGTCTTTTAGAACTGTTTAACATCTGAAACATATAGGAAAAAGTTTCATGAGCTCAGACGCAAGGCAGATGAAAGTGTGTGTAAATATGTTGCTGAATTGAACACTTATTTCCATAGGTGGGTGATTGGATGTCAGGTCACCACATTTGAAGGGCTGGCAGACCTTTTGGTGAGAGAACAAGCCCTTAGCACGTTTCCTGAGGACATAAGGATCTGGTGAGCTGATAGACAATGTGCTACTTCAGATGAGTTGTGGAAGAATGGAGACCTATACCTTGCACAGGAAGGGGACCCCTGGTACTGCTCACAGGTCTAAAGGAACCCATGATGGGTAGCACAGACTGCCACAACAGAATCTGCCAGTAGCAGGGGAAGCCACTAGTCCAGGTACACATCCAGGAGCTAGGGATAAATGTTTTGAATGCAACCAGTGGGGCCATGTGGCATACAGGTGTCCATGGAGGCAAGATGGGGAACCAGAGGTGAGGGAGCCAGTAAGTGGGAAAGACAAAATGCCAATAGTAGGTTGTCTTGAAACAACAGGGGTACCGGACTACCAACCTTCAGATGTCCTGAGAGGGAAGGATTTGGATGAGGCATTACCATGTGCTTATGCAGTTACACACATTCAGGCTAGGAGACAAGCATGTGGGTCTGGTAGCCTGGGGAGACTCAGACAGACTGCATACTTGCAGCTAGGACTACTGAGGTGGTTACTTCAGGGAGGGAGCTACTCTGTAGCAGTGAGACTGAAGGTGAGCCACAGCTGCTTGTAAGTACTGATGTTCCCTTGGACAGAGTGACTGCAAAGGTAGAGGTGAGTAGTAGTACCCAGGTTGAGAGTGAGGCACTACAGTCAGAGGATGCCAGACTTCCTTTGGAAGGGGAGCTGGGAAAGGTTACAATGAGAGTTGAGACAGGCTCAGCTCTCAGGCCCTACATTGAAAGGCCTGAGGCAGGTAGCTAGGGTGGTACCTGATTCTCAAGGAAAGGGTTTAATCTGTATACTGAGGCAAAGGGTTCCTATACAGAGAGTGGACCCCTCAGGCAGGGCTAGAAGGTGAGAGAGTACAGAAGGTGGTAATGTATAGAGCTTACCATCTGGCACTTCTAGCCATGGCCCATGATATTCCCTTTGCAGGGCATATGGGCATAAAATGTACAAAGAGGCATATTATGCAGAACTTCTTTTGGCCTGGAATTTCCAGAGATGTAACAGGGTACTGCAGGACCTGTGAGCAGTGCCAAAATGTAGGCAAGGCAGGAGACAAGGTGAGAGCACCTTTGATGCCTTTGTCTGTGATTGAGGAGCCATTCAGAGGGCAGCTATGGATATTTTGGTCCTCTGAGTACCCCAGGTTTCACAGTGAAAAAGTATATCCTAGTGGTAGTGGATTATGCTACATGATACCCTGAGGCAGTGGCTTTGTCCTCCATTGAGGCAGAGAAGGTGGCAAATGCTTTGTTAGAGATTTTCATCAGGGTAGGTTTCCCAAAAGAAATACTGACTGACAGAGGTGCCAATTTCATGTCAGACCTGCTGGCTTGTCTGTGAAAGTCCTGTGGAGTGAAGCACATGGAGACCACCCCCTACTATCCCTAGACTAATGGTCTTGTTGAGAGGTTAAACTCTACAATCAAGTCCATGCTACGGGCATTTGCAGATCAGTTAAAGAGGGAGTGGGACAAATATTGGTCCCATCTGTTGTTTGCTTACAGAGAGGTTCCCCAGGAATCCACAGGTTTTTCACCCGTTGAGTTGCTGTATGGGCATAGGGTGAGGGGACCTCCAGATTATTTTGAGATGAGTGGGAAGGTGAGTGCGAGTTTCACAAGGAGTCTGTTGTGGCATACATCTTAAACCTCAGGACAAGGCTCAGGGAATTCATGGGTTCAACCCAGGAGATCCTGGCAGAAGCCCAACAACAGAAAAATGTGTGGTATGACAGGAATGTTCAAGCTAGAGAGTATGCTGTGGGGCAGCAGGTAATGCTTTTTATTCCTGTCAGACACTACAAGTTGCAAGCAGCTTGAGGGGGACCCTACAAGGTGGTAAGAAAGGTAAGTGATGTTAACTACATGGTTGAACTGCTAGGCAGAGGGCTGCCATGTTAACACAATGAAACCTTACCATGAAAGGGAGGCCCTTCTGCTGAGCATTTGCAGTGGCTTGCAGGAGGAGACTGAGGGATATCTGGGGACTGATCTTCTCAGTGAGACTTGGCTGACACCTCAGTGGAAGGGGTAGCAATGTCCCAGCAGCTATCTCCTACCCAGGTTTGAGAAATCAGAGCAGTGTTGCAGGAATATGGGGACATGTTCACTGGAAAAACAGGGTGCAGCCACCTAGTGCAGCACCAGGTGGATACAGGACCCCAAAGGCCTTTTAGGCAGGCCCCTTATAGGGTGCCTGAGAGAGGCAAACAGACCCTGAGGGAAGGGGCACAGGAGATGTTGGAATTAGGGGTGATTCAAGAGTCCAGCAGTCCCTGGGCCTCCCCAGTGGTGCTGGTGCCAAAGGAGGATGGCAGAACCAGGTTCTGTGTGGTCTACAGGAAATTAAATTGTCACACAGAGTTGGATGCTTACCCCATGCCTAGGACAGGTGAGGCCCTAGAGCAGCTGGGTGGGGCTAAGTATCTTACAACCACTGATCTTACCAAGGGTTACTGGCAGGTACCCTTGACTCCCAATGCTAGAGAGAAGTCAGCCTTTATTACTCCTTTTGGCTTGTATGAGTTCACAAAGATGCCCTTTGGGATGAAGAATGCCCCAGCGACTTTTCAGAGGGTGGTAATAATATCCTATCAGGGGCAGGAGGGTTTGACCTTGCTTACCTAGATGATATTGCCATCTACAGCCATTCCTAGCCAGAGCACCTTCAGCATTTCAGGGAGGTGCTGGGCAGACTACAGAGGGCAGGGTTGACTATTAAGCTGAGGTCTCCTACCTAGGGCATAGAATGGGGTGTGGTAAGATAAGACGAGAACTTGCCAAAGTATAAGCCATTGAGGCATGGCCTGCACCTGTTACTAAAAAGCAGGTGTGGGCATGTTTAGGGATAGCAGGGTACTACAGAAAGTTTGTCTCCAGTTATAGTACCATAGCTGCTCCACTCACAGATCTGACAAGGAAGAACAGGCCAGATAAGGTAGTGTGGACCCCAGCATGTGAGCAGGCATTCCAAAGCTTAAAGAAGTTTTGGAAGGACCCGCTGTGTTAGCCAGTCCAGATTACAGCCAATAATTTGTTGTGCAGGTGAATGCTTCAAACCATGGGGTGGGGGCTGTACTTAGCCAGATTTCTTCAGAGGGGAAAGAGCACCCAGTGGTTTATCTCAGTCGTAGGTTCCAACCCAAGGAGGAATGCTATGCAGCTGTAGAAAAGGAATGTCTAGCCATAGTGTGGGCACTGCAGAAACTCCAGCCTTATCTGTATGGAAGGAAATTCACTGTTATGACAGATCACAACCCCATAACATGATTAAACAAAGCCAGCCAGCAAAATGCCAAGTTGCTAAGATGGAGCCTGGGGTTGCAAGCATATATGTCAGTGCAGCACCACAGTGGGAGTAGCAATGCCAATGCAGATGGGCTTTCAAGACAGGGAATGTGGTGAGGTACACCCAGATAGACCTAACCCTCTCAAGTGGCATTTCTTTAAGGTCACTTGAAAAACTAGCTTGAGTTCTCTGGGGGGGATGTGAAGACTGGTAGAGAAGGGTGAAGGCTGCCAGCCTAGTCAAATAGAATTTGGTACATAATTCTATCATTTGTAAATACTGTGAAATGTTGAGCTTAAAAATATGTGACAACATTGCCCTCTGCTGTAAAGAAAGCTAAGTCAAGCATTTCTTGTTGGTCTTTTGAAATTAAAATTATTTCATCACTGCCTTTGATGTTTACAAGTCGGCTCTAGTGTGGCTAGATGAAGGCTTCCTGCCTATTGTTTTAAGGCTAAAGTTAATTATCAGAATTTACATGTAGAATGCCCATTATTGCTGTAAATGAAAAAGAATGTTATTGCAGTTTCCGTCAGCCTGGAAACACCAGGAAAGTTTGAAATGATGTAATGTTTTATCAGAACTGCAGTTTCAATTTAAACAGAGAGAACCAGAGATTATTAAGTATTTTTGTCTTAAGCATCCAACTCAGCACTGCCTTATGCTCTCTTTGTGTAGCTAGTATGTTAGAACTGTGCTTTCTCCTAGAAGTAGCTAGAAATTAGAAAAAATTAGACTGTGTTTTTTTGTGATGTCAGAACTGTACTACTGAATTATTTTAAGTATTTCTGTGTGATGTCTGAACTTTTGACTAGCACTGTGTAGTAGAAAGTATTGTCTTGTGGTTTTAATTATTTATTATTAAATATTTTAAAACCTTTTAACTGTGGCTGGTTTGTGTAGAGATAATTTAAGCTCTTTAGAGTATTTGCATGTCTTTGGTAAAACTGTACAAATCCACTCTAATAAGCCTTGACTGATTAGTCACACTTACCAATTGGATAATAATATTGCACATTAATAATTGGACACCCTTTCAAGGGCTTTTGAGTAGCTGATAAATATTAGTAAGTGGTTGCAGCTGGTACTACCATATAGTCTGGGAGAAAGGGGCACAGCTGGAGAACCTGTGCCAGCCTTCCCCAGGAGTGTCTGTGTGGTTGTATAAACTCTTATCTCAAAGTGCATGTGTGTGTGTGTGTTAGCTACTTGGGCAGGGACACAAAGCACTGGTTGGACAGAGAGGGTGCTAGAGGTTTTAGCTTCCCCACTAGGCTGAGATCTGGACCCTATAGCTGTGCCAGTGGGGAGTCTTATTGTGGACCTAGAGAGCAAGGGAGGGACCTGCCCTGCACTGACTGTGATCTCTGTATGCTCTTAAGGGAAATTGCACTTTACTGTGTGTATTTGTTATCCTTTCCTCTCATAAGAGACACCCTCTCTGGTGTTAGTGGTGAGGATTGAGGCTCCTTGATTGCTGGACCAGGGTATGGGTGTCACAGTGTGTTCAAAAACTGAAATGTATGTCAGCATTTACTGACAGAAATCCTCACATCCTCACAGTGATGTACCAGAAAAATGGACAATAATGGATCTGTGGAACATTCCAGGAATATAAGCAATAAACTTGGACAGTCTGAAACAATCTGGCTGGCTGAGAGGTAAGCTCAGAACACCTTAGTGCAACAAAGCATAACCAAGCCTGACAGGGGGGGGGGGGGGCATGAAAATGTGGACATATCTGAAATACTGGTATAGATGAGCTGATACAGTTGATGCAGTAACACTCTCCTGTCTGTTCTAAAATATATTGAGTGGAATAGCACAAGTCCAAAACCCAATCACTTCCCAGTAGTTATTCACTTAAATCTTCACATCATCCCACTGATGTGTCAGAAATATACAACACTTATGGGGGTCAGGCAACAGTAAATCTGCCAAATATCTGGACATAACATCAAATTAGGGAAAATACATTGAGCTGCTAGCATGTCACCAAGCAATATCCAAACTACAGGCAGACTGACATAACAACAAACCAATCTTGCTATGGGGTAATGCACATGCAATTGCAAATACCAGGCACTCCAGGGATGTAACAGCACTGAGAAACAGACACCAATGTGAAAGTGCATAAAGTATAAGGAGTGTGTGAACAAAACTGTCAGCATGTTTGACATGCACACACTAACCCTACATATACTGGCCCAATACACAGTGTAGTATGATGCCTGACTGTGTCATGCAACATGTCCCAGTCTTACCCTACAAAAATGTAACACCTGTTAGAGCACCATAAACTGGATCAGCATGCAAACTCAGATAAAAAAGGAAACATAACACTTACATCTACCACCACTCCCCAATAAATAACATAGCCACAATGCACTGCTACACAATCCTGACAGTCTGTCAACAATAGCCAGAAATACAAAGACCTCCCAACCGTAGACAGTCCCAAAAAATGTCCAGGCCTTGTCATCATATATAAGGCCTCTTACACATAACATGTTTGGGAGTCTGATACATAAATGGGATGATATTAGGAATTCAGTCACTAAGTAATGATATACCATATCTCTCTGCCTTATACTGCATGATATATGGACAAAGCCTGA
Organism: Protopterus annectens; assembly: GCF_019279795.1. Classification (NCBI taxonomy): domain Eukaryota; kingdom Metazoa; phylum Chordata; order Ceratodontiformes; family Protopteridae; genus Protopterus; species Protopterus annectens. Next base: position 112,501,251 of record NC_056729.1, on the reverse strand, counting down.
CTTACTTGTGGACAGAGGCCTAAACACAGGTCCATGATGGAGATATTGCTGTTAAAAACTGAGAAAGTTGCTGGTGTAACAGGGTTTATTGTAACATATCTGGTCTGAGGAATATGAAGTCAGAAAAACATGGATGTTACAATTTACTGACTGCTATCCTACAGAGCATGCTACTGACCTTCCAAATTCAAAAAATGTTTGAGTAACACACTGATAATAAGAGTCCAAACTCTGGCCAGACTGAGCTATGTCAGCCACATAATACTCTCAGACTGCAAATCATGCGGAGCAGCCATATCCACACAAACCCTGTCAAACTAGCATTACTTCAATTGTATAACAGCAATAATCACAGTCATTCCCTATGTCTAGAACATTTGTTACTGGTGTGTTGGGCTGTCTTCACAGTCTTTGTTGTAAGTTGTTAATACAGCAACCCTCTGTGATGCTGTGTGTAACACACATCCATGAAAACCTCCTCACAGGCAAAGAAAAGGCCTACGCCTACATGAGGTACACAGTTATAGGACTGTGTTTCCAAGCTATTGGCTACAGGAATAATACCACAGCTGTCCCGCATGGAATTAGCAAATGGGGGATGCCAATTTGTGCACAGGCCATCAGCTGATCCTGAGCAATACCTACAAAAGGCAAGCTGCTGCCTCTGCAAAACAGACGCTTAACCTACATCCGAGAAAGAGAGAGAGAGAAAAAAAATCCAAAAAGAAGCAGCCAAACAGGCAGAAGAAAAACAATCCTTACACCAAGATAACATACAATATCAACAGGAAAAAAAAAGCAGGTATGTCAAACAAGTATGCATGTAATGGACTGCAGTAGGGGGTATGTAATAATGGGAAATAGGAAGTTGAATATACATGTCCAAACAAGACTTGCTGTATGGATATTTTGCTGAGCAGAACCTATGGCCATAGTATCTGTGTCTGTCTGCAGTGACATAGAATACAGCTCAGGCCCCTGAGACACCCCAGGAAAGGATGATACACATATGGCAAATACTGGAGTGTGTGTTGAAAAGTACTGACTGTGACACTGCTAGGCCAGGTAAAGGAATGTCTCACATATATCCAGATGTGAATTGTGAATACAATTATGTTATGCATGTTTGTCTCGGAAATGTAATGGACCTATACAGGGTAGTTGCATAGTGAATATTATCATAGGTGTTTGTGTTGGACTGCATGTCATATACCAAGCTCATAACATTCAACTGTCTATTGTTATGCACACTGACCATATATATGCCTCATATTTGTAGTCATTTACTCAAAGAGTTGTGTCATGTCTTGCAAATAATTGGCAACCTGTGAATAATGACATTACATCTCCCTCCCTTTTATTTGGCCATTGCTGTTTGGGTTCCCCACAGCAGATCACCCCCCCCATGGCTTCCAGTCCTCTGCATCTTGCTCTCACACAGCATAAACTTACATGCCTAACATCACCACATGCATACACCTTTCATAGGCCTTCTGCTGTCTCTGTAACCTGGCAGCCTCATCTGTTGCAAGATATCCTCAGCATACCTCCTCAGCACATGTCCAAACCAACATAATCATGCCACTGTCTGGCATTGTCCCCAAGTCATCCAACCTGGGCTGACCCACTAACATACATGTCCCTAATCCTATCCCACCTTGTCACACACAGTGCAAATGTGAACATCCCAAACTCTGCTGTGTCCAGCCCTGAATCCTTCCTGTTTTGACAATTCCACTGTCTGCAACCAGTATAATGTAGCCAGTCACACTACCCTCTTGTAGACTTTCCATATCACTAGTCTGTCACAAATAACTCCTGACTCCCCTCCCCACCACACACAACCTGCATGTACTCTCTTATACACCTCTCCCCCACACTACCCATGACTAAGAACTGGCATTCTGAAGTAGTTAAACCTATCCACCTTTCAAACTGTACACCCTGCATTGTCACCATTCCTCTATCCCCCCATTCACACACATGTATTCTTTCTTAGTCCTGCTAACCATCATGCCTCCCCTCTCTACAACATACCCCCATCTCTCCAGGGTCTCCTCAACTTGTACTCTAATCTCATTACAGACAACAATGTCATCTGCAAACTGCACAGTAAACAGGGACCACTGATCATGCCTGTCAACCTGTCCCTCACCACTGCAAATATGAAAGAACACACAGCTGATGAGATCCCACCTCCACCTTAAATGTACCTGTCACGTCAAACCCAGAAATCACTGCTGTCACACTAGCCTCTTACATATCCTGACAGACTCCTCTGGCACCCCTGACCTCCACATACAATACCACAATTACTCTCCAGGCAGCATGTCATATGCTGTCTGTAAGTGGACATAGACATAATGCAGCTACATCTGAGCTTCACTGTAGATCTCCAGAAACACTTTTGGATCAACATTTGCATCTGTACAGCTCTTACCTGGCATAAAACCATACTGCTGATCATCAATCATCACCATGTTCTCAACCTCGCTGCCGCCACCCTTTACCATTACCTCATCCTGCGACTGATCAATGTTATCCCTCACTTGTTACTACAGCTCTGCAGACTACCCTTGTTCAGATAAGCAGTACCCATACAAATTCACCAACATCTCACACATCCTCTCACTTTCCAAGATTACAGTAAACAGTCCAGTTAAAAATACCACTGCCATGTCTCATAAACACCTCCATGCATCCACAGGTATGTCACCTGGAACAACAGCCTTTTAAAGCATTAAACCCCCTCATAGCTATCCTTATATCCTCCTTGATAATCTGTTGCACCTCCTGATTAACCATACCCACCTCAGCCAGCCTTCTCTCCCTCTCCCATTTTCCTCATAGAACAGGCCAAAGTGATGTTTCCATATGTTCTAAACACACTCCTAGCTTGTGAGTATGATCCACCCATATTCCTTTATCACCCTTTTGTGCTGCTCATCCTTCCTAGCTAGGTGCCTCTGTCTAGCTAATAGGTACAGGCCCTATATGTCCAACATTACATACAATCCCCATCTGTATGAAAAAGACTCCCCATCCTTAGCCATATCCAACACTCTCTATGCCATGCAACCCATCTCTTTATACTCATGTCTACTCTCTTCATCTGTCCATCAATCCCACTTCTCCTTTGCCAACACCTTTCTCTGCATAGTCCCCTGTACTTCTTCATTCCACCACCAGGTCTCTGGGAGCAGTCACCATCTGGGCGGCATATCAGTCTGTGTCTGCTTGAGCAAAGTAGGTCACAGGTGCCACATCCACTGAGGGCAATCAGAAGGCCATCCTCACATATATCTGCAGTCTCTCAGGCAACTATCCAACCCACTCTATAATGGAGGTCAGCCACAACACATACACACACACCATAGTTAAAGTCGACCTGCTTCAGACATGTTTAGGCCAAACATCACCCCCTAGCTCAACATCAGTATAGGTGGACATGCACCCCACATGCAACCCTATCTTCACCATGAATTATGTGCAAATTGCCTACTGAAACATACAATGCTTATGCATGTCCATACAATGCTGCTAGGTACAGGAGTATGATTTGATGTAATGCTGTGGCTATTGATACTCATTACTTGTAAGCTGTCTCTGTAAAGAACTGTGGACAATGTCTGATGTCCTGTGATTTGTTTTTCCCTGTTTATGACTTTCAGGTGTTATGCAGAGGCTTCCAGCCTATGATGTCCAGGAGACAGCAGCCATAACTGAGGCCATACTGGAGCATTATGACATACTATTCAGTTGGGGTCACCAACATCAGCGGGAGAAGACAGCTCTCTGGGAACACATAACACAGAGAGTCAACATCTTGGGGAACCATGCCCGCACATATGAACAGGTCAGGCACAGAGCAACTGACCTGATTCAGCATGCACGGTGATGGGCTGCTGTGGTGGCAAGGGACCGTTCCACTACTGGTGGGGGGCCAGCCAGAGAGGCCCCACTTACAGCAAAAGAGGAGCTCCTTGCCAACCTTGGAGTGGCCTACAGAGAACAACTTGTACAAGATGTACCTGTCATGGAGGTGGGTCCTACCCAGGAAACTGGTGAGGAGCATCCAGGTAAGGCAAATGTCCACATCAGTGTACTGAGGTTACATTTCAACTGTGTACTATAGAGTCTTTAGATGCATATGTTATTGCAAAATACAGTAGTGGGTGGGGTTTAGCAATGTACACATGTGCTCATCTCTGGTGAAGAATAGCAAATAGTGTAATACCATAGTATATACTGCACCTCTGCATAAATGTAGCATTGCTGCTGGACCAATGGCTATTGTGAAGCTGCTGACAATACCTCTCACTCACAATACCTAGGTACCTCTCGATGAGGCACAGCAGCCTGGGACCAGTAAGTATGAGATCTTCCTGTTGTGGCTTACCAGTACCCCAGGTATTTTAAAGTCATGTATGTGGCTATGCACAGAACTGTTATAGTCAGCAAAGTGCATGTATCTACATGATCACCTATGGTGGGGTTCACTACATGATATCACAGGGGCCTATTTGCATGAGATGTCACATATCTGTAGCATAACTCACAAACCTGTTATTGCAGGACATCTGGATAATGATTGCCAAAATATGGGGGTAGAGTGCCAATAGTAGAGACATATTGTATACATTACTGTGATACAGTGCATATAAAAGGTGTGCACACATGTCACAATGCCAGGTATTTGTGAGATATGGAAATTTGAGCACTATGCACAAGACCAAAGCCATGAAACCTGTCATGTGACCTATAATCTGTACAATGCAAATGTGAAACATACAACTCTATTAGGGGAACATGTATGTGGAGTGGAAACAGTCCAAGAAGCTAGGATGCATATGTGTGGACAGGAGGAAGCTCATACTGGGGTGTATCAGCGTTTGATAAAACCACAGCAGTTGATTATATTGGGTACACACTTGCCATCAATCAGGGACTCTTGTATTACCTGCAAATAACAGTCAGCTCACATACCAAAATTATCCCAACACAGACCCACAGTTGCCTGCTACAGCAAAAGTCATGGCTCACATAGCTTAACATGCTGCAAATTGATCAAAGGCTATGGATGAATACACACAGCATTGCATATGCCATAGAACATAGTGTAGACAGTCATCAAAACGTGTACAAGATATGGTGCAACAGTGACATTTTGAAGAAGTGGGCATCCCTACATGTATGTTGAGAATATCATCCCAGAAATGTCCAGGGAGGTTGCCAGGAGCCATACAGCAACAGTGAAGGAGTATCAGACAACTCTGGCAAGTACTGAGTGTGTACTACATGTGACAACAATCTTCCATGGACTCCACATGTTTTGGGGATAGGGTGTGTTTTGACGATGGCAGCTGTTCCTCACAACACGCAACATCCAGTTCTGGATAATGTCTGGACAAAAATACATCAGCTTTTCAAAATACATTTGTGGAAATGTGTGAAGGTGTTATGAGACCATGGTTGAATTCTCTTTGTCCACAATTTGGTCATGTTAGTTTGGCACAGTAACAGCACTACACAACAGCAGAACAACACTACCCATACAGTGAAGCAGGGTGATGGCAGTGTCCTGCTTTGGGTTTGCTGTCCACCAGCTTGAACTGGGGCTGTAGCCAATTTGGATTATATTATGACAATTTTCAAACACCAGTCCCTTGTGGCTATGATCTGTCTGGTGTCCGCCACATAGCTGTGGATGGAGAGGTATCCAAACACTGCACACAACAATGGGCCACACCCTACATCCAAATGAACAAAAGGATGGATTCACAAGAACACAATCATCAGTCTGCTGTGGCCAAGCCTTAGGCCACACCTACATGCAATACACAGTCTGTGTGTTGACCTGGCAAGTGCTGTGCACAGGGGATGGCCTTGCAATTGGACAGATTTGGAGGTGTTTGGCAAGGGAGAGTTTGCAAACATTGCCATATTGAGATGTGCCATGTTGAGAAACACCTCCCCAAGAGGACTGAATGCTGTAATGAGATCAACAGGTGCTTTACCAAAGTATTGGTTTACGGGTGTGCACCTTCTGTAAGCCAGCTATTGTAATATTAACATGTACAATACGCCAACCCTGCCTGATTTGTATGTTTCTCATTCAGAGTTCACAGGTTACATGTCATATGAAATGGTGGAAATGTCACAAAATCATTGCATGTTAAGAGGGGTGTGTACACTTACTATATCTACTGTAAGTTTGTGAAGTTGTTTGAGGAAACCCCCTTGTTTTCACATACATGTATTGCAGGTTATGACAACTAAAAGTCACATTATGACATTACGTAGGGTCAGCAATCCAGTGGTCAAAGCAGTAATATACCAGACCAACATAGAAGGTATGTGCAGCAGACAGGAAGTATGACCCACATATCGAAATAGTTTTGGAAATCCTGTACAGTTTGTAGTTATGTTCCTTAGGTTTTGCCACAGTGCTATACAGGTGAACAGCACTAATGTCTACATGGGTGTAGCGTGTTCTAGGTGAAGGCTCAACACCTACTCATACATCTCAGTGGTGTAAGGTAGTAGTAAAAGTAAGTTGATAGCTATGCACTGCATGACGTTGAGGGCCTGTCCATAGTGTGTCGTGTTGGTCTGAGTGTGCATCATGACTGTCACCGTCTGCCTATTGTGAGGTCTGGGTAATGCCTGCGTGACACCTTGTGTGAATGTGTGTGTGTGTGTGAGTATGTTTGTGTGTGTGTGTGTGTGTGTGTGTGTGTGTGTGTGTGTGTGTGTGTGTGTGTGTGTGCGTGTGTGAGTGTGTGCATGTGTGTGTGAGTGTGTGTATATAATAGCAAACTGTATAATGCTGTTAGTAATGTACATATGTTGTCTTTTCCTCACAGGTGGACATGGTGGTCCCAGTCCCTCTCGCTATACAAATGATGTTAGCTTGTTTGGCAACTCTGACCATGATGACAGCCATAGTGGGGTGCAGGTGGGGTTGTCAGGGGCTGCAGCTGTGTCACCAGTTAAGATTCCACCTTTGTCAGTCCCATCCCTGCACACAGTCATAATGCCTACACATTCTCTGTCACCAGTGGCCACAATTGAAGGACAGCTGGGTGCAGGCACAGGACATGCAAGTGTGGAGACCATGGCAAGTGAGCAGCCAGGCACTAACCATAGCCAGACTGCTGGCAAGGTCACACATAGGCAGATGAGCAGGGGTGGTCAAAGGAGGATTGCTGCCCATCCAGCCCATGTAGCAAGTGCCAGTGCAGTAGTTACCAGGAGCATGTTTCAGGCTGTAATAATTGTGCAGGCACATAATGAATGCAACCCCAGACAGCTGCACAGGCTTGCGGCAGAACATCTCCCTGGTGTTCATGGCTGTATCCAGGACCTTTTTGCAGCCAGGCGTGAGGCCAGTGAGATCATGGATAGATGGTTGTGTGTGATCAGGGCACTCCTCAACCATGGAATATCTGTGCTTGAAAGTTTGGCAGGGGAGAGGCAGCAGCCACATGGATGTAGCTCAGCACCACAATCAGACGGGGGTCCATGTGGTCATGCACCATCATGCTCTTGTAGTGGCAGTAACACCAGCAGTACTGAGGGTGGTGTGCTGTCCACGCCGTGATGCATCAGGCCATGGGCACGTGGTTCTGGCCAGTCCCAACAGGGTTGCGGTTCCAGCAGACATCAGTCAACATCGGGAAGTAGTATTGCCTTGGGCCTTGCCCCTGGTGGTGCCAGTCAGACCCCTGGCAGGTCCAGTTCCCATGTCCTTGCCCAGAGACTGTGAATTGTACACTGTGCCATGTACAGCCCACTGCTGTCCACAAAACATCAGTGTAGGGCAGCCACATGGTGTGACTGTGTGTATGCAGACACACACACACTCACATATCACAATCAGGAAAAAGGTCACCTCCACACACATGCACCACATCTGCACAAATCATATCATTCCCACACACCAAACACACACCCATAATGTTAACCAAATGGCGCAGCCTAGGTCTCTGGCAAAACTGTACATCCCTGTGCATATGATGAAACCTGTGCCAGATCCCTGCCATCCAAACCATCAATGCAGGGACATGCAAATATGGGTCTGATGCACAGGGTGAGTATACTAAATTATAGGTATGTAATGTTGTGTATGGTTCTGTCATCTGGCATGTATAAGGGGTACACATCAGAGTGTGTGTACAGTTTTGGCCATTATGCATTATTGCCATTAGTAATGCTGAGTGAATGTGTTCTCACATTCTGTATTCTGTTTGTGTTCTAGGTGTCTGTGTGTCACCAAGAATCATGTCATAGGCAAGGTACAGATCTATCTGCACAGATTTCCAAAGTCTGTATAACAGTGAATTCACATGCCTCACAGCTTATAGTGCCGAGTGTTGTATATAGGTATGTGGTGATTGACATACTCTGTTGTAGAGTAGAGAATGGTCTGTGTAGTGGGTTGAACATGTCTACATTTGCTGATAAACAAACCCCCAGGGGATACTGCATCTACCAAACACACAGAGATTACTATTCACACACACACACACACACACACACACACACACACACACACACACACACACACACACTTGCCAGTACTGGGATCCATAGGTTCATAGATTCATATGTGTGTTCTAGGTGAATAGCCATGAAGGTTTTAAAAGGCCAGCCCATGGGAATACTCTGCCATTATGCCATCTGACAATAGTCCCCAGTGTGGCCACTGAGTATAGTCATTGGAGTGATCCCCAGGGGTGGGTGTTCCATTCCCCATCCACTCATCCAGACGTGCATTGTGGATGGCCAGTGATATGAACTAATTCACATGTATGTGATGTTTATTCTATACCATGGACAGTGTCTGAGTTGTGAACATGTCCTACCAGCATGTTCTTTGTAGTGTGGAAGTGTGTTTGAGATCTCTGGTGCATGTTGTGTGGACAGATTGGTTATCTAAGATGTCGCATTTCTGACCAGATTTGGTAAGACATGGCTGTGTACATCAGGCAGTGATCACATCTATGTAGCCAGTATGGTAAAGGGATTCATTGTTGGTATAGCAGTCTGTCCATACACAGCATGTGTGTAACATCTGAGATTATCTTTGTGAGATACATTTGCAGCCTTTTTACATTTGTTGCAGGTGTTACATGTTGAAAGGCCACTGTACACATTGATCACCCTACTGAGGGGAGGGTACAGGGTGGCCATGGCCTGTTACTTGCTGGATTACACACCCTTAGTCAGGAGATGTAACACATGGAAGGACTTTCTGATCTCAGTGGCACTGCTGTGGTTGATAGAGAAGTCACTGTCAACCTGTGTTCCACATTCTGTGATAACATACTCACTGTTCAGTGGACTACCACCAAAGTATTACTTCATGTGACCCATGGTGTTCACAAAGGGGGTGGCAGAACATATCCTGGCATTGAGGTAATGCAATTAAATAGGAATATATCAGCTAGACCAGTAATCTGAAATTGTGTAGCAGTCAAAACTGCTGCTGTGTATGCCAGCATTCACGGTTCGAGACTTAAGACATTTTACTTTTATATGTGAAAACAGTTGTAAAATTCATATGTTGTAATAAATGAGGTAGTAAATAAAACTTATCACCCACATGTAGTGTAGCAGATCCAAAAATGAGATGTCAGTCCAGAAAAGATGTGAAACCTCCATATAAACACAAGTGCCCATACAGTATAGTAACACAAGAATAAATGTAATGAAAGCACATCGAGGGATGTCAGGGAAGGTAAACAAAATTATAATATGTCAGGAATGATAAATCAATCCTATACAGCTGATAGTCTATAAAATAAAATGTAAACAATGCTAAGCATTGCAGAGCTATGCTTACTGGGTGTAAGCATTGCTTAAATATGAATGCCAAGCAATGAGTAGGCCAGTTAAGCGGATTTGCCCATTGGTAAGCAGTGCTGAACCTGCCCCTTTAAGCACTGCCAATATTAGCTAAGCAGGTTTGCCCGTAGTTTAGCTTAGCTCAGCATATTCAAAACTGTCCCATCACAACAAAGTGCTGGAAATCTGCCATATGTAAACCTCATAGGTGGGAATACAGCTCATAACCAATTGTAGCTCCCCACTGTAGGCAGTATGGTTGGTGTTGGAGAGGGTATGCACTTTCGGCTGCAGTGCTGGGGCATACAAGAGTCCAAGGTCATGGTAGGACTCCTTGTTAAAAACCATGATGTCAGACTCCTGCAGGACCAGTACCAAGGCTCCCAATATAAAGCAGAGGCTTGGGAAACTCTCACCCACCATCTCACCAGAGCCACTGGCATCCCTTGGACTGGTGAGCAGGTCTGGCACCACTATGCTGACTTGAAGCAGAAAAAGAGAAAGCTCTTGGGATAGTGGGTCCAAGAAGCATGGCAGAGGGGTGATGTCCCAGACATGTGTATGTATTCATATCAATAACTGTTTACAAAAGGCCAGCTTGTGTATGTGATGGATAGGTATGCATAAATGTTTCTCTTCCCTCTTTACAACTCCAACTGAGTGGGATGCAAACCAGGAATCCCATGCAACCAGGTTGCAAAGGCTGCATCACTAGGCTGGTGAGTGACAATCTAGCTTGTAGTATTCATATCAAATAAGTATAAAGGAGTAGAGTGTCACCTGGCAGTATTAAAAATGAGTATGGTTTGTACTGAATAAACCAGACAATACTACAGTAATAGTCTCATATAGGTTATATATCAATAAAACTGTAACTGCCTGTCAATAAAATTCAAAACCCTGGACTGGTTGTGTTTACTCTGGTATTGTATGAATTGAAATGTACAGGTTATGCACAACAACTATAGCTCTGAAAGCATTAAACAATTAAGTCTTATCTGACAAAGTTAGTGCCTCTGTAAGACACAGGATTAATTGATATGAAATGTTTCATGCACCAAGATCTGTTATCTGAATAGTAATGTTGTGTTAATCACTGTTTTCCACACTGTACTATGTCAAAAGTATGTATAGGAATGTATATATAAGAATGTCTTAATTACAAGGTCAGATTTTACAACCATGAGAGAATGAGACAGAAAACATTCAAGAAAGAAACAGCAGTTTCTCAATAGCTCATTCTGATGAAACACAAACTTGTATTTTTAGCAGAAACAGCCACAGTTCGAATCCCAGGAGTGGTAGTAAGCTGTATGCATAATTTCAAATAGAATTTTGTGAATATGTGTATAAGCAGTCAGGTAGTGTTAACATACATTTCATCCACAGGTCTTCCAGGTAAGAGAAGGTATAAAGTAGCTATAAGAAGGCTGTAGTTATACTGTGTCCAACACTCATGGTCCAACCCCAAGGCTGCAAATGGCAGCAAGATAAGTACATACACCAAGTTGTCTCCCCCAAGAAATGTTCAAAAGTGTCATGCAGTCACAGCTACTGGTCCCTGCTGGCAACAACCAGGGTGGCCGATAGAAATCAAGCTAGAGTATGGCAGTAGCATGGACACTCATACACACACACACACACACACACACACACACACACACACACACACACACACTATGAGTGCACATATGTAACCCTATCTGAATATGGTTGGAAACAGTCTGGTAGTGTTAACAAAAATTACCTCCACACCTCCACAGGTATTCCAGGTAAGAGAAGTTATAAAGTAGCTACAAGGAGGCTGTAATTATACACTGTGTACAAACATACCACTGTCCAACCCAAGACAATAGGTTGTTGTAATAATTACCTGTAGAGTAATGATTAGAGCAATGATCATTAAAGCTGTGCAAGAATCTACATTTGTTAATTGACATCTCTCTCTCCTCCATCTTATCTTCTCCAATAATCTAAACACATAAATGAATAGGTATGCTTTCCGCCAAACCTACCGTTGGGACATGTGTCCTATTGTTCTACAAATGTTGAAATGTACTGCTTAATGTTCCTTGTTCAAATACTATCATTGGTGGCCTGTTGCTATCAATGTAACCTGCATGCCAGTGTAATGGCTTCTGTGGTTCCATATATGCATGTGTTCTGTTTGCTGTGTAGCTGTTCCAAATCTGTTGTTTTGGGTTAATTGGAATACTCATGCATGCTGTTATAACTTATCCCAGAATGTGTTAACCATTACTAACCAACATATGTTTTAAAACTACAAAACCAATGCACATCTGGAAAGGCTGATCCCAGATGATCCAACTCTTCCACCACATCTGGCCATGGGACTAGGCCCCAGTACATTTGGGACCCACCCTGGGACCTCCTTGTCCATTGGTTCTGCACCACCTATGGGTGGAACCACCTCAGGGGATGGGGCTACTCCCTCCCTGGGCATGGGCATGGACAGGATCCTGTCACACAAAGCCAGGGTTTGGTGTGTAGTGATCTATGCTGAAATTGGGAGATTTGCTACACCAGCCTGAGGGCCACGTGGCACATTTAGAGGGTCAGACTGCCCCTCCTGCTCAGCCCCCAGCATAGCCACCTTTGGGGCCATGAAGGTGCAGTGGTGACTGCCCATGGGTGGGGACATCAGTCCTACTGTATATATTTGGGGGCTTATGGGCTTCCGATTACCAAATGCCTCACCCTGGCCAAGGTGTTTACCCCACACATGTGTCATATACTGCCCTTGTATGGTGTCTTGTCTGTCTTGTCTGTCTTCCAACCCAACCTACCTCCCAAAATATAACTACTATCCTTTCCCAACATCCCACTCTCACCTTAAAAAAAGGGGAATCTGTTACCAAAAAAAAATTGTCGTCCCATACATAGCTGTCCATTTCACACTTGTCCACTGGACACATGTAATCTGATCTAACTGGCTTCACAACACATAATTGTTGTCCTCACCTCTGTCTCAGGGGTTTGAGTGTCCAAATATAACTCCAAATTCAGTATATATGCACAGCTGTTGCTGTAGAAGAAATGGACAGCTATGGACCTTCCCTACACCCATACTACACATCCGTGGCTATCTTTCATACTGATTTTTCTCCTCTTCATGCCCTCTTTTTCACCACGTTCCTATCACCCCTTTTTTCTTTTCTTTTAAAAAAAATTAGCATGGGGTAAGTGGGAGTAAGAAGTAGTAAGCAGGAGTAAGCCTGTTTGTGGGGTGCAAACAGTTGTAGCACAACAGGTGCCTACAGTTAGCATTGCTTACCACCGCGCAAACCCATACAAACCCACACAAACTTGCTTACACCTGATTAAAAGTGCCTTAATCACTCAATATCCAAAAGCCCTTGTTCCCTTGTTCTTCCCAGCAACAAAATAATCAGCCCTTGCAATATATATATATATATATATATATATATATATATATATATATATATATATATTTATTTATTTTTTTTATTTTATTTATTTTACATTTGTTTACCGGGAAAAATCCGACTGGATACATGTCCATTTTCAGCGGAGGCCCGGGGAGAAAAGCTCCAACATCAGACAAAAAACAGCAAATATGAGATACATAAATACATATCAGATATTGTGGTTGTTTACACGATACATGTCATTATGTTCTACAAAACAAACAAACAATGTAGTAATTATACTATTCTAAGTACTATAGGCAGTTTCCTTTAATACATTTACTGGAATACAACAAGCATAAGGTGTTGGTAAGAAGACAACTATTCCTGTATTATTAATACATATATTATGTATTAATGTTTATATATAAACATTAATACATAATATATGTAGAGATATAGATATAAAATATACACATATACGATATATATATATATATATATATATATATATATATATATATATATATATATATATATACATATATATATATATGTATATCTGTATGTACCTAAAACAAATTTCATCTCTATATAAATATATACATATATCTGAATATATATGTAGCACAGTCGGACAGCAAATTCACACTCTGAATCTCTTACTGCAACAAATCTAGCCAAAGGCTGTCAAAACAGGGTTCAAGTGGCCCAAACTAGGGACCTCTTTTAATTATTGCCCTTATCCCTTCCTCCCCAGCAGCAACTGCTCTGCCTTGCAACAAAATAATAAGCAGTGCCAAGTCTTGGATCCAGGGCCCTGTAAACTACAATCAAAGCAATGCACCATTACACCATCTGAGCTCTATAAAATAGTATGATTTTCCAAACATATCAGTTAGTGCAGTCATTCAACTGTAGGGAAAGGAGTATGTAGAATCAGTCAGGTTCTCTATTTATACATGTATATATGTATGGAGAGAGAGAGAGAGAGATACATTTATATCTACATATATGCATACACACACACACACACACACATCTATGTATATATATATATATAGTCTACTTCTAAACACCGACACGCCGATTCCCCGACACAAAACTCACCGACGCCAAATAACCGAAAACACACAAACCCGACACAAACCCGACAACGCAAAACACCGAACAACAAATCACCGACACACGGAACGTAAACAACACGCGACACTACATACCATACACACTAGCCCTGACCCAAACCCTAACCCTAACGTCCGACACTATCGCACACTTCACCTACCTGCACCCTAACCCTAACTCACTTACACACCCCTAGCCCAAGCTCCGACACTAACGTACACATCACCTACCTTCACCCTAACCCTAACTCACTTACACACCCCTAGCCCAAGCTCACACTAACGTACATCACCTACCTGCACCCTAACCCTAACTCACTTACACACCCCTAGCCCAAGCTCCGACACCAACGTACACATCACCTACCTGCACCCTAACCCTAACTCACTTACACACCCCTAGCCCAAGCTCCGACACTAACGTACATCACCTACCTGCACCCTAACCCTAACTCACTTACACACCCCTAGCCCAAGCTCCGACACTAACGCATACATCACCTACCTGCACCCTAACCCTAACTCACTTACCTGACCACTCCTACCTCCGTCACTATCGCACACTTACCGGGTCGCGATCGAGATTACCCTTGTCGGTCTTTCCACTGTCGGCGAATCACCCTGTCGGTATACGTACCTGTCGGTCATCTGGCGTCGGTGATTTCAGCGTCGGGAATCAAGGCGGTCTTCTGAATGGGACCCATATATATATATATATATATATATATATATATATATATATATATAAATGTGACTACATACATACGCACACACACACACACACACACACACACACACACACACACACACACACACACACACACAAACAAACACACACACACACACACACACACACACACACACACACACACATATATATATATATATATATATATATATATATATATATATATATATATATATATATAAATGTGACTACACACACACACACACACACACATATATATATATATATATATATATATATATATATATATATATATATATATATATATATATATATATATATATATATATATATATATATATATATATATATATATATATATATATATATATATATATATATATATATATATATATATATATATATATACATATATATATATATATATATATATATATATATATACATAAATATACATAAATATATAACAGCTACAAACACATGCAATCTGAGGGTCATGCTGCTGTACCCCAGAAGTCTAAATATGAAAATGCACTCACTGGAAGTATTCTTTAAAATGGGGAACAATGATATATGTGATGTAACAAAAACCTGGTTAAAGGCAGCAGGATGCACCCCTGCACTACCAGCCTATAACTCATTCCACACCTTTTGGCTGCTGAACCCAGACTGAACCTCCAAATGTGGTGGTATTTCCATACTCACTAAGGATGCACACACCTCCAGAGTCATAGACCAACATTATGCATTACAGATCCTGCAGGTGTAGCTAACATTGACTAAGACAGTGGTTCAGGTTGTAGCCTGCTATAGGTCCCCAAACATGTCCCAGAACACACACTTCATGTCCCTAAACACCCTGGAGAATATCAGTGTCCAACCTAACACTCTCATGCTGGTTGACTTCAACTACCCCACCATTAACTGAGAAAGCTTCTCATGTACCGATGCAGATGCCCATCATATCAATCTGCTCCTTGCTAACATGGGTGACTGTTGCTGTACACCAATAGATAACTCCTCCCTTGTTATATCTGAACACAAATTAATCACCTTTGGAAATCCACAGCCCTCCCACCCCCCACCCCCCTGCACAGGTAACCACCATGAAAAGCCTTTCCAAAGCTAACTATGGCCTCCTAGAAACAGAGGTGGCTAACTTAATGGCAGCCATGCAAATTGAGACTAGTTGCATGACTGCTGAATCAAACAACAATGCACTATGAATATGTACACAAATGCATGGATACTGCCATACCCAATAGAACCATGACCACAACCTTCAAAAAAGGAATCCAGTCTGGTGTTTCATGGCCATAAAGTAACTGTACAACAAAAAGAGGGAACTGATATGTAATAAGGTGAAGTCCCAAGACTGGAAAAAAAAGCCGTATCAGTCTCAATTAAAATTTGAGATCCCTCATCAAATGCTACAATGTTAGCTGCGGAAACAAAATTGGAGTACATAGTAAAGACAACCACAAGGCCTCATACAGATATGTAAAGAATCTCCATGGCAATACCAAGATTTGCTCTGAGCTACTAGACAATGGTACCTCCTAGACTGAGTCAACAAATATTGCCAATATACTGGCTGACATACTGAGTGCAAACTGTACCCCTCCCCCCAAAGGACCAATCATAATACCAGTACACTGCCAGGCACCCAGTATTACTGCTGCACAGGTTCAAATACCACTATCCAAGGCCAAGAATACAGTTTCTATGGGACCTGACAATATCCCTGGCTGCATTCTACATGAACTACAGAGTGACTTGGCACCTCACCTGTGTGCCCTGTTCATGTACAGCCTCACTTCAGGCTTTGGCCCTACTGAATTCTGCACTACTACACTCACCCCTCTCCACAAATGAGGTGCGACTACAGACCCTGGGAAATGTTGCCCCAACTGCCTTACAAGTCTGTTATGCAAAGCTATGGAATGCATCATCATGCACCTAATAAACAGGGATATGGGAATCTGCAGACTCAGGATCCTACACAGTTTACTTTTGTGAAGGGTAGGTCATGACTGCTTAATCAACCTGGTCAACTTCTTGGAGTCAGTCACCTGATCTGTGGATGAAGGCAAGGTGGCACATACAACCTACCTTGATCTGGCCAAAGCCTTTGATAACATTCCCCACTCAGGAATCATGCAAACACTCACTAAGCTAGGCATCAACCTCTATATTACTAGGTGGGTTGCAAACTGGGTCACAGATAGGACTCACAGTGTGGAGGCAGCTGACTCCAATTCAGACTGCTGAGCAGTCATAAGTGGAGTTCCACATGGTTCTGTCCTGGGTCCTCTCATGTTAGTATCAACTTCTCTGAACTACATGCCAACACGAAGGGACTCTGGCTGACAAAGTCTGCAGACAATTGCAAGTTGGGAGCTATTATTAACTAGCCAAGTGATGTAGGTATCCTACTGAAAGGCCTCACTGAGACCATTGACTGGTGTCAGAGCCATGGCCTTAAGCTCAGTGTCAGAAAATGTGTTGTCATTCCCTTTGGGGAAAACCCTGTTCCCATGAATTACCACATTGATGGTAGTCACCTGAACAAAGAAGGCATTATAAGAGATCTGGGTACACAGGTTGACAGCAATGTCTCTTGACCACCACATTGCCACTGTGGTCACAAAGTCCTTCTATGTGGCACATCTCAATACTAAGCATCCAGGAAGGAAGAGGTCATTATCCCCTTGTACTCTTCTTGACAGAGTGACACAGTTTGTTTCAGCATACATATCCTGATGGATGTGAGGTAGGTAAATGAAATGGATGTCCTCATTGTCTGACAACAGTCACATTATTACAGTGATTTTCCAGAGAAATGATAATAATCTGTAAAACAGACCAGAAATATGAGCAGTAAACCTGGACATCCTGAAACAATCCAGCCAGTTGACAGGTATGTTCAGAACCCCTTTCTGCAATGAATCTGGACCAAAAGTGACAAAGTGGTGGGTAGAATCCATGAAAATGGGGATGTATCTGAAGTACTGGCATAGATAAGCTAACACAGTTGTTGTAGTAACACCCTCCTGTGTGCTCTAACATATATGTAGTGAAATAGCACAAGTAATTGAATTAGGAAATCTGCTATGGGTAATTGCACATGTATATGCAAATATAGCAGGCACTACAGAGATGTAACAGCACTGACAAACAGACACCAGTGTGAAAGTGCATACCCCCAACCATTATCACCACAGTCACAGTCACATACTGGTAAGTCAAGTGAACAGTAGAGTATACAGACTGTGTGAACAAATACATCATTGTTTGCCACTCACACACTAGCCCTACATATACAGTCCCAATTATCAGTGTAGTCTGAGTCCTGCCCATGGTACAGGAAATGTCTCAGTCTGCCCCTACAAACACATACAACCAATAGATCAGCAGAAATGGGAGCAGCATACACAGTCAGATAAAGAAGGAGCTGTAACACTTACATCCACCCTAATCCATACACAGCCCAAATAACATGTACACATGTCATGTGTACACAATCATGACAGTCTGTTAACAATGGCCAGACATACACAGGACTCTCACATGTACAGTTCACCTCAGAATGTACAGGCTCAGGACTCATATCTATGACCTCTTCCCTGACATGTATGTGGGTCTACTACATCACAGGGATGGTAGCAGGATGATAATAAATACATCTGCATCTCATAGACATCTGGAGAAAGCCTGGCATCATTTGGAGACAGAGGTACAAACACAGGGGTATATTGGACATATTGCTGTCATACATTGAGACAATTGAAGATGTTACTGGGTTTGTTTTAACATCCTATATGAGGAATATGATGTGGGTAATATCAATAGATGTGAGTATTTACTGACTGCATTCCCCAGAGTCCACGACTGATTTATCAAGGACACC